>NC_140496.1:84489765-84689765 GCF_964271855.1 Acomys minous
CATGATTTTCACAGAGGCCATTGCTGGGTAGTATTAATCTTGTCACCAGCTATAATCCCTTAAGCTTTTACACGTAAACTACTTATAAGTGAAGCATTTTTCATCATGTGTTTCTGTAGAAGAAATACAAGATGTAGTCAGGTCCTGTCAGGCATTAGAAATGGACGTTACTTCAACCTGGCAAATCATACGTCAGCTGCCTTGATGTCCCCAGGCCTCCAGATCACTAGGTCCTCACGTTAGGTTAGAATTAACTTGGCTGTATGGGCTGTATGTGAGGAACAGAGACTGTCCCAGCTTCCCTGTCAACATGCTGTCAGCTTCAGTGGACATTAATACAACTAAGCAGCACCGGCTCGTGATCTCTTTCTCTGGAGATCGCAGCTGTCAGTCTCTATTCTCTCTCCCACATGGCTGACACATTTCTGCATTAGAATGTATCAACGCTAAAGGTATGAAGCTATGGAGGGAGGTAGCCTATGGCTCAGAAAGTAACCAAGAGTAAACACACCCCCTCAAACACTGGTCATCATTTACTGCTCTGAGGAGTCCCTTCTGGAACTAGTTGTTTGCCCAGAAGCCAGGTTGCCATCAAGATACAGGCCTCCTCTCTGTTCTCCTCCCTGCAGGCTCCCAGGAACAATCTCCCTGTTATTTCCCATTGTCAAAGCAGGTAGATCTTGGTTGGAACTTCACTTTTCCTGAAGAATGTAAGAAGTGATGACTTAGCCAAACAAAAAGTAGCTTAGAAACAACCAGACGGTTCAATGGACAAAGATGCCTGCCGCTAAGCCTGACATCCTGAGCTGCATCCTGGAACCACCTGAGGGAAGGAGAGAATCAACTCCTACAAGTTGTCCTCTGGTACAGGGCACCCCGGCACAGGCTGTGACCCCAAAATCATACACCCTAAGGAACAAAGGAAAGAAATGAAGAAATGAAAAAAGCAGAGAGAGAAAAGGAAAGAAAGAAACAGACAGACAGACAAAGAAAGAAACAAAGAAAGCAATAACAGTAATTTTTAAAAGGAGAAACTGTTAGGAAGTTTAGGATCAGAACTCAAAAATCATAGTTCTGACTTCTGTTCTAAGGCAGAAGCTGAAACGGATCCTGGTTTAGTGCCAGCAGGGAACGCTAGTCCAGGCAGGCATGGTTTCTGTTAACTGCTGAAAATATATGTGAGAACATGACTGACACTCAGAGGTACCTGGATGCCTTGGGATGGGCCACCTGAACTGACCAGCTCATTTGTCCACCTGTGCCTCTGTCCAGGAAAGTTTTGTTAGCCCTAGATGGGGCCCTGTGTGGTACTCCATTTTCTGGATCCCTCCTGTGCTGTACAGGAACTCTGCCTTCTCTCTGCCCACCTAAAATCCTTCAGGAAATCTCCTTCCTAGACTGGATGTCACAGTATCTTTTGCCCTTGGAATCCCCGAGACAAGACCTGGAGCCATTGACTCAATGGAACTATCAGCTTCTGGCACCTCAGCTTCTGACAGAAGTCCCACCTTGGGCTAAGAAGCCTTGGTGGTACTCAAGGACCCAGTAGTTTCACATCAGAGTGGTGGTGCTTATTAGTTCAAGAAGTCTGGCCAGCCAGGTTCAGAGAGAGACAAAAGAAAACAAAGAACGTGATAGAGAAAAACACTGACATCTAACACTGAAATGTGTCCATGTGCACAATCATGTGCATCTGACATACACAAGCACTTGCAGGACAGAAAGAAATCAAACCCGGAAGAGTGACAGAAATAAAGCAGTAGATTCAGGGTGGAAGAGATAGAGATTAGCCAGGCATTTCCCATCAAGAAAACAAAGTCAATAACGTCTTTTTATACAGATGAAAACAGGGCTGCCATACCTGTTTATATCTGCATTCATAACATCACCAGACCCTTTTTATTTTCTATTTTAATAAAAGGAAAGAGTTCAGTGTGTAAAATGACAAAATAGGGTAGGGTATTAAGAAAAACTGCACTTACCGGCCTTTAGCAAGATTAGCTCTTCCTCCACAAGAAAGAAAGAACTGCGGGTTATTTATAGAACAGCCAGTGAGGACTCTCTGGTGACTGTCATTTTTCTCCGTGATCTATGAGATGAAGTCTTGAGCTGAGAACAGGGTGAAAGAGGAGAGAGGAATGAGGGCTTCCAGGAGAAAGTGGACAGGACAAACAGTCACCAAAGAATACAAAAATAAACTCAGTTGTGTAGCAAGGGCGACAAGTTGTGATGTGTATTGATGTGTCTCTTGGTTTTTTTGTTTTGTTTTGTTTTGTTTGTTTTTGGTTTTTGTTTTTGTTTTGTTTTGTTTTGTTTTTTTACTTCCATAGATGTGATTTTCTTTCTACTTGGAGGCATCCCTCTACAGAAGAGTTAGAGATCAGGCAGGGGTCGGGGCTGGGAGCTGGGTACCAGAACCAGTACAGCAATAGCAGGAAGGCAGCGGTCATGCTCAGTAGAACCACAGCAATAACACAACCTTAGGTTTGCAAAACAGGAGGAAACCAAAGTATTTTCTAAATTCCATAAACTAAAAATCCATGTAACCAAAGCCAGTCTAGGGCAGGTATAGTACTATAATCCCAGCACCTTGGAGAGTTGAGGCAGGAGGATCACTAGGAGTCTGAGTCCACTCTAGGATATATAGTGAGTTCCAAACCATGCCTGATATATATGGTGAGATCGTATCCCAGAAAAGGAAGGAAAAGAAAGTCAAGTTTGATTATCAAGTTTATTGCTAGAAAAGAAATCTAAAGTTAAGGGACAGATTCTGTCTGGGAATGGAAGGATCATGGGACATGAACAATTACACAATTGCATTCCTAAAATGGAAGCTTTTTTGCAATATTTGTTATTAGGTATTTTCACATATACATTTATATTATTACACACATATACAATAAACTACCTACAGCAAGAAGAAGCATGAAACAATCAGAAACTATATAAATGTTACATTCATAGTGCTTTGGCTATTTGTGTTTGGCAGCCTTTTCTATCTTGGTGCATCTAAAATTCTGATGATTGGGATTTGAGTTATTCAGAAACACATCAACAACAGGGTAACTCTTCTATCACTAGAAGTAGAAATACCACTTAGAGTCACTAGATCAGCCTTTTTGCAAACCCAATGCCAGAGATATATTCATATAATTCGAGCTAAAATATAATGCTTGATTTTGAGACATGTAGGCAGCTGATGAAAGTGCCATCTTTTTAATTTTGTGTAAATGGATGACAACAATGCAGAGGACAAAAGCCACTCTGACCTCCCCGATTATGCTAAGCCCCCAAAGTGCTCCAAAATGATTTGAATTTGAATGGTGTTGGGCACAGCCAGCCACTCTGAAGTTCCCACACTATTCACCCAGTTTTTTGGTGTGTGTGTGTGTGTGTGTGTGTGTGTGTGTGTGTGTGTGTTTTACTTAGTAACTCTACAGCCTCCCCATAAATCATCTTTAATATTTCACCATTTGTCACACGCATTGTTTTCTAGTTTTGTGGAGTCTACATAAGTTTTATTGTTCTGCTTTAATTTTTTAAGTATCAAAACAATTCTAGGTTTTTACATCTAAGCTTCTCTTTTTCATTAAAAAAAAAATAAATGTCTGCTGCGTTTCAGTTTCTTCTAGCAACTGTTTGACCTGAATTTCTTGAGTAAACACATTGTTGTGAAAGAGCTGAAAGACAAGGCAATTCTGCAGTATCTTACATCTTCAAGCACAAAGAAATTAACCCATTTTTGCTAACATATATATATGTATATATATGTGTGTGTGTGTGTATATATATATATATAATTTTCTTAGGTTCAAATTCCTTGGGGCATCACTCAAACTTCACATGAGGTTCAGAGTGTAATAATTAGCATTGGGCTGCTTACATTCGCCAATATATTTGTACAAACATATGTTGGCACTCAGTTCTGTATCAGCTACACATCAAAGGAGGACGCTGAGGAGGAAGTATTCCACCCCAGGGCTGGATTAGTGTCTCTGCCTCAAACAGGCCTCATTGAAGGGTATGGTTTGGGGAAAATTAAAGAACTTGTCTGACCTGGGTATTGGAAGGAATCCATTAACAAAAAAGCCATGCTGAATATCTCTGCCGGCCTTTTTCCTGCCTTGCCACTGTGGTCCTGCAGCCTGCTGTAAGCTCTTTTATCTCCAGATTGCCTTTACCAAACAGGGAGCATGCATACCTCCCAACCACCTTATAGTGGGATGGGTGTGGCCAGAATCTGCAGGATGGAGTTTCTTCCTACCAACATATGTTTTCCAATGTGCACAAACCGTGTCACACAGGTCTGCACCACCTCTCCTCTGTGCAAAGTCCCCACTGCAGCCTGGCCAAGGGCCAAAGACTAAGAGACTAGTCCAGAATCTCACCCCCATGGACAGCTAGCTCTTCTGTTGTTGCTGTGAATACCAGCAGCGCTGCCAAAGTGAGACTGTGTAGTTTACACGCAAACCACATGATTTTAGTAGCACAGCTGACATACACACACTTTGGCCCCTGCTTCACCTTACTCAGTCTCCACAACTTTTTAAGTTAAATATAGTTATTCTTGTTTTTCTCATAAAGCAGCAGGAGTTGTCTTACCTAACATCAAACCTCTAATAAGCCAGAAGACCCAAATTTTTACCCAACTCTGACTTAAAAACCAGACAACTTAATTATTCCACTCATTCAGGCACTAAGGTAGCATTGTCAATTGTCAGTTATCAGTTATCACAGTGATCAAGACATTGCTTTCAGAGATTTGATGGTCTACTGTTAAGTTTTTTGAAACTTTGTAACTAACACCAAATTACGTAGATGCACAGTTACATAAATTGTAATAAGAACAAAGATAGGAAATCTTGAAAATATTTGCAAAATAGGCAGACAGTGGGGGGAAAAAAAAGACTACTTGAAGTCTCTTTGAAGTCACACAGCCAGCAAGAGTAATGATACTTTTTGAGACAGGAGCCTGCATGGGCCATTCTGGCCTCAAATGTTCAATCCTCCTGCCCTGTCTCCTGGGCACTAGAATGACTGGGAGATACTAACACACTCATTAGAATGAAGACTTTACAAACTGTTTCAGTTCTCTCTTGCTACAGAACACATTGCTTCCAACCGTCATGAAATAAATCCCTCATTGTTTTTGAGTGGGTGGTGTCTGCAGAGCTGAACTGCACCACTGGTGTGCTCTCCACATTGCTTCCTGAGACTGAGAATACAGATGTGCTTATCTGGAGCTTGCAAGATAGTTAGACTCACACAGCTGGTGCCTTCTCAGATGCGGCTTGTAAGGTAAGCTCTAACACAACAGAAAAATATCATATGTCTCTCTCTCTCTGGTGCTCTCTCCAGGCACTTAGATGGCCATAAAATCCATGTCTTCTAGAATATTTCAAAACACAAAAAGGTCTAAAAGGACATAGGAGCCAAACTAGAACAACATAACATGTGCCATATTGAAGCCATGAGCCTGTCCAGACCAAGAAAGTGGACATATCTCTTTACAATAGAGGCCAAATAATGTTTGCTACATCTTATCACCAACCGAATTATTAAATTTGTGTCACATTTGACCTAATTGTGCATTAGAAGCACAAGGAAAGATAGAGAGAGAATGCAAAAGTTACTTCTCCAAAAACTAGTCTGACTAAAAATCTTTGGAGAAATAATCAGATTCTAATACTGTAGCAGCAAGGTCATATGACTGGAAGTACTCAAAATGAGCCTGAAGCTTCTTTTTTTAAATATTTATTTATTTATTATGTATACAATGTTCTATCTTCATGGGATACCTGCAGGCCAGCAGAGGGCATTAGATCACATTATAGATGGTCGTGAGCCACCATGTGGTTGCTGAGAATTGAACTCAAGATCTTTGAAAGAGCAGACAGTGCTCTTAACCACTGAGCCATCCCTCCAGTCCCAAGCCTGAAGCTTCTTGAAGGGACAGAAAAATAAGAAAGTAGTCAGCACAGTGATAGGAACATGTCAAAAGGTCATGGGAGATAACAAGGTCAAAGCCAAAGTCAAACCTGACAGGCCCAAAGAAGCTAAATAACAAAGAAAATCCAAGGAAAGATGTTTGAATCTCACTCAGAGGGGAAATAAAGTAGACACCGGAAGTGAGTGGACGGAGGGAACTGGGTTGGAAAGGGGGTAGAGAGGGAAATGAGGGGATCAGATGTGGGGAGAACAGGAGTGGGAGAGAGAGCGGAAATGGGTAGAGGTATCTCTGGGATGAGCTAGAGACCTGGGATTGGGGAGGCTTCTAGTTTATTGGGGTAGCCCTAGCTGAGACTCCTGAGGGAGTATTGGGCTATGAAGCCTGAAGTCCCACCTCCTGTAGCCAGACAGGTGGGACTCCCAATGGAGGAAGAGGGACACCAACCTACCAACAGAACATTCAACCCAAAATTTGTCCTGCCTACAAGATGTGCAGGGATAAAGATAAAGTAGAGATTGAGGGAATGACAAACCAATGGCATAACTGTCTTCTGTGAGGCTTCATCCTTCCATCAGCTGATGGAAACAGATGCAGAGACCCACAGCTAAACAGTAAGAGGAGCTTGGGGACTCTTATGAAAGAGTCAGGGGAAAGACTGGGGGAGCCAAAGGAGTCAAGGACACCACAGAAAGACCTACAGAGGAAACTAACCTAGGCCCATGGGAGCTCACAGAGACTGAACCACCAACCAAGGAGCATTCATGGGCTGGATCTAGGCCCCCTACACATAAGTAGTCGATGTGCAACTTGGCTATCATGTGGGTTCCCTCAAAAATAGAAGGGAGCTGTCTTTGACTCTGCTGCCTGCCTTTGGACTTAATGAATAATAAAAATATAATAATAATAATAATAATAATAATAATAATAATAATAATAGCATTGATTTACAGCTTGAAGTCAAAAGGCAGATCTAAGGAACTCACACTTACAGAAGGAAACAAGCTTCCTGTGCAGAACTCTGTACAATTGATACAGTCTGGAGGTGGATATAATTCTGAAAGTGAAGCATTTACCATGACTTCCGCACAGTGAATACAGTTTGAAGTGGAGAGAAAATGAGCAACTTTACAGTTTAGAAAGCATTGCTCAATCAGGTGACCAAGGTTAATAACCTCAGCAGCGACGTCAGTCAGAAACCTTTGTGTAAGCGTAAGAAAAACAGCAGGTTTTTTAGCCCATTTGCCCTGCTTCAACAGAACATAACAGGAATGTGCAAAGAAAGAAAATGTATTCTCTTATATTTCTGGATGTCCAAGAGCTAAGTTCTTGCAGATTTGGTAGCTCCTGGAGACTGGCTCTCTGCTTCAAACACAGTGCCTCCTGGTCTCAGCTTCATATGGCAGGAAAAGCTAACCAGTGCTCTGACGCCTCCTTTTGCCAACATTAATTTCCTCCTCGTAAGAGTTCTGCCCTCAGGATCTAGTCTTTTGTCCATATATGGAACATTAGATTCTAACTTAAGTTTTTTTTCTTTTAGAAATCATAAACATTCAAACTATGCTATGTAAAAACTAGGAGAATATTAATAAAGGTAAATTTTATACCAATTCCATTTTGTTAATTATAACAAATATAGCACATTATCAGCAGATGTGACATTAATAACAAAGGCAGCGGATGAAGGTTAGATGGGCACTCTTTATACTATGCTTATAACATTTTAGGCCTAAAGCTATATTAATATTAAAGTTATTTTATGACAAACTGGCTTTGCAGAGTCAACAGAAATTTGACACAAGTTGAAGGAGCTTTCCCCATTCTCCCAGAAGACACTAGGAATTAATCACAAAAACCTACACCGAGCCCACCCTAGGCTACTGCTGAATGCAAATGGTTGAATGAGATAAAATCACATCAAGAGAGGCCCAGCTCTGTCTGCATAAGCCAACTTCTTTGCATATCCCTTACACCCCATGTATTTATGCATTTCTGCCCTGCAGCCTAAAGAAAAACAGAAGCAGAGATGGTCTATTACCAACTAAAGAATATGCAGGAAACATAAGGAAATCCATCCACTTTCCACGATGTCAAAAGGTCAGGAAGTTTTATAGACTCTGGGAGAATCTGTATCAACTTGTGTCTTGGCATCTTGAAAAGAAATCATTCCTTTATAAGCATGATGATTCATTTTGAAGAGACTTAACAATGCCACGGATCCTCTCAAGTAGGTCCACCCAGGCATCTGTTCTGTTCCAGGAGAAAATGTCCTGACCCTAGGGTAGTGCTCCTATCTGGACCATTTTAGCATGCCATTACAAGGACATTCTTGTTTCTTATTCTTACACAGGTGAGGAAGACTCAATAGACAGTCCAGGCATGCTCCCTTCTCCAGGTACCTTGGCAAGCAGCTTCAGGCATCAATGCTGATGACCATATTCCGGGCTGTGGACAAAGTAAACCTGACTCTGCCGGTGAAATTACTGTTGACCACTGCTGAAAGGAAGCACACTATCCCAGAGCTCCAGAACTCCAGAACATTCTGAATCTAAGTCTATTCCTTAGTTTATTCTTCAGTAACCACATGCACATCCTACTGGTATGTGGCAGTTACCTTAGCCCTTTAAGAGTACTGCTCCCAGTAACACTCCTCTGATGTAGGAGGAAACTGAGGCTCACCCACTGGTTCACGAGCACTGAGGACTATGTGGTCACTAGACACAGAGGGCCAGATTCTACCAGCAACATTATACCATAATGAGATGATAAACTCCCTTGGGTACAATAAACAGAAAATGTAATTAGGGTCAAGTATGTGATATTAAGTTAAAATTAAGCTCCTTTTAGACTATATTTCCATTATTTCTATCAATGAAAAAATAAGTGGCATGTTGCAATGCTTTATCTGTAAGATTCTATAAATTGCATAATTGTGATGGTTACTCTTTTTTATTTATATTTTCTTTACAACTTCACGTATGTATACCTTGTATATTGTCCATTCTCACCTCCCTCCTTGATATCATCTTTATCTCACTCTCCACAAATCTCTTTCAAGTTCATATCTATTCATTTTGTTTTATGACCCTCCAAGGTTAGCCAGGGCCATCTGTGGGACAGTTGGAGCCTTGTGGGCTGAGCAGAGGATATATCACTAAAGTGTATCCCCTCTTCCAGGATCTAGCAATAGCCAATAGTTCAGGGTGAAGGCTAGGGCCCATGACCTCCTCCTATTTCCTTAATTAGTTGTTGATAGGGCTGATCGTATATGATTTCCATGCAGGTTGCTACAGTTAATGCGAGTTAATGGTTATAGTAGTTGTACCAAGTCTAGAAAATAGTGTTTAGTCACCCTTCAACCTATCTTCTGGCTTTTACATAGTTCCTGCCCTTACACACATCACAACCCCTCCTTTGCAACATTTCCTGGGCCTCCAAGGTTATAGGATAAGCGGCTTCTTTAGGCTGGCCACACATCCATTGCTTATTTTCTACATCTAAGGCAGGTATAAGTCTCTGCGTTCACCACTGTTTATTATAAAGAGCCATCTATAATTTAGGTTGGACTTTGTCCTGAGTATAAGCACAGGCATTTAGGAAACACTTTTCTGCTATAGCTAATTAACCATGTGGTAGCCAATCTTGTCAAGTTGGTTGTATTTAATCTCACCATGTGAATGAATTTCTGAGCATGTCCATGAGGGACTATCTGTATTGTGTTAGTTAAGGGGGGAACACCCACTCTAAATGTAGACTGTAAGCCCAAACTTTTCCTTCCTTAAGTTGTTATTATCAAGTACTTTGCTGCAGCCACAGGAATAGTAACTATCTGAGCACTGGTGGCTGACACCTTTAACCCCAGCATCCAGGATGCAGAGGCAGGCAGATCTCCAGCCAGCCTGCTCTGCATAGTGAGTTCCAAGACAGCCAGGGCTACACTGAGAAACCCTGTCTCAAAATACCTAAATCAATACATACATACATACATACATACATACATACATACATACATGATTTTATATTTAGGAATTGTGATGACTAATCTTGGTTGTCATCTTGACACACCTGGGAAGGGGAAACCTCAATTAAAGAGTTGCCTCCATCAGATTGCCCTGTGGGCATGTCTGTGGAGCATTTCCTTGATTGTTAAGTGACAGAGGAAGGCCCAGTCCACTAAGGACCGTACCATCCTTAGGCAGATTAATCTAGACTATATAAGGAAGGTGGTTGTCTATGAGCCTGTGAGCAAACCAGTAAGCAGCATTCTTCCACAGTTTCTGCTTCAAGTCCCTGACCTACGGTGGTTCTCACCTTGCTTGAATTTTTAATTTCAAACATATATTTTTTGGGAGGATGGGGTATTTGACTTTCATGCCCCAGTCATTGTCCATCATGAAGGGAAGTCAGGCTTCCTTGAGTTCTTGCTTTGAGTTTCCTTGTCAATAGACTATAAGAACTCATATGAAATAACCTCTTTCCTGTACAGTTTTACATTTTGTCATATTACTTATCGTAGCAACATAAAGCAAAACAAGGAAAGTGTTAACAAACAGTAGAGAAACAATCAAAGAATGCTAGGTTAACTGATAGAGAAGCATCTGAGACCAGACATCTAAAAGTGCTTCCGGCTGTGCTGAGAAGATAGACTCTCATTGGTGGAGTTAAGCCCAACTGATTCTGACTCATAAGAAATGGCCAAGCAGTCAGAGGATGGGTAAATCCATCATTTTAGGAAAAAAAAATACATCCATAAATTTCAAGCATGGTTTTATCACCTAAATTCAACTACCGTACTTTGGGTTGCATCAACACTTTTATGGTTGAGATCTGCAGACTTCAAAAACTTCAGAGAGTAGTCCAGTAACCAAAGAAGTGCTTATTACCAAATTGCACTTAATTGGGAGGCTCCAGGAAACCACTCAGAAATATATTGTCCCAGAAGCCACTCACTGAGGCAGACGTGAAATGAAATCTAAAGGATTGTCTCCCAAAGACATGATGCAACAAGAGCCAGAATGAAAGCTGGCAGGCACAGGTACAGAGTCTGTCAGTGGGAGCCTCTTCCATTTACCACTGTGATGGAATCTTAATTAGGCTTTACTAAAGAGCAGATCGACAGTACATTATATAGAGATATATCTAATTGACATTTTTAAAGTATTTGTTTTAGAATAACACAGAGAAGGGGGCATCTATCTACCAGTTGAATCAGTAAAAGGACCTTTACTAACTGAAATGAGTGACTTTTTTTAAATGTAAACTTTCATGGGAGTGATAATTAATTTTTAACTGATCTTTCAGAAATGTTTGTGGTTTTTTTTTTTTAAGAGAAAACCTTAAGAAGCCTTTCAGAGAACACTTACTGAGAAAATAATTGTGTCCTGTCTGGGCCACAGCAAGGACATCAGTTATTTAGGGTGAGTGGCTTTGTGAGAAATTCTAACTACCTTACTGTTCCTATGCCTCTCAGCTCTTCATCTAGATAGTTCACAACCTAAAGACAATCATAGACAGATAAGGAAAATCAAATTCATATTAATACCTTTGCCTTAAAATATTTATACCATCCAAATACTCTAAAAATGTAACCCAAATTGCTTTTTTAAACCAGTAGCACAAGGGAGGGCGGCACTTTTCATCTGTCCCTGTTGTGTTTCCATTGCATGGTAGCTACTGCTAACAAGGACTGAACCTGGAGCCTCATATGTGCCTGGCATGTTCTCTGTGGCTGACCTATGCCCCCAGCTCATGCTCAGGATATTTCAGATAATGTACTAATTGTTAGCTTTCTATGATTATGACTTCTACTTCTCAGTGCAAAATTCACCTCTTCTGTCAACTAGACATGCTGCGATGCTTCATGATGTTGCCATCCCCCTATTCTACAATTGGAAGCTAGAAATAATAAGAAGATAATTTTATCTTCAAAAATGAATAACCATAACGCAAACCCTATGCCTAGATGCTAAGGCTATGAGATACATGATGGGGCAGACTACAGATATTCTTGAAATCCTTTGCTCCAGAAGGAGTCAAATGTAAAGCTTTATGCCAGTGACTGGGCCATGATGTCACTGGGGATGTGGACCAGATGAAGGCGTTCCATGTGGAAAGGGCTGGGGTGGGGAATGAGAAACAATCTAGAACGAAGCCTCTCTCTGCTTGAAGCTTCTGCATTGCTCCCGGCTATCACCAAATGTCCATCCAGCAAGGCCAAGAAGTGGGAATTCCTCTTCTGCCTTCTGTGCTTCCATAAGTCATATAGTTCTTTCCTCGTGTTGTCATCATGCAAGTCCTCATTCCCTCATCACTTTCCCATATACCACCTGAGTCTCGGATCTGCCTATGAAATGTTGGACAGAAACACAAGGCATACACGATCGGAAAGGGCTTAGTCCAGACTCCTGTGTTTGCTGGGACCAATGTCTCTACAAAAAAAACTGCCCATCTAATTTCTCAGTTACTTCAGGAGTTTTCTTGTAAAACAGCTGTAAGACACAACACAAAATTCTACTTAATGCATGTTTCCCAACAAATCTCACCTCTTGAAATCTTTCACAAACGGTCACTAATAGACCATCAGCCTTTTAAAGTTGTGGGATGCTTAGCTTTCCATGTTGCATATGATCCAAGGTGACTGCTGAGAAACACCATTCCTCCTAAGTCCTTAGCACTTGTTTCTCCTTGCCCTTCAGAACCCCAAGAGACTGTATTTAAACAGTCATACTGACAATATTTTAAAGTTTGCTTAATTAAGTAAGTAGTATTTTTTTTAACTTGGGAAAGATCCTTGGCCCATATTTTGATCTTATTTTAAACCTTGGTATTTTAAGGAGTGTTTCAAGGTACTTGAAGGAGCCTTAATATTTACTTAATTATAATCAAATCAGATTTCTATTCTTCTGATGCCTGTGGTGATTTGCACATAAGTCTCTACATTAGATTTATCTTCCTCCATGACTTGTACAGTCTTCTGTGACATGTATGAAGATGCAGGTAGGCATGTATTCACACATGCTTCCAGTGCTGCCTATGCTTATTGCACACACAGTAAGAATAAAATGTGTGCCAATGTTTCTAAAATGCTATTGGAGACAAAGTTATGGAGAACTTAATACGTAGAAGATAAACTGATTGTTATACAAGAGGGAATGTGAGCCATTCTGCTAACCAACAAAGCACATGAGACACACACATACACAAAATAAAATGTGGGCAATCTGATGATTATCTATTATCTGAAGGATGTACCAGGACTAGAGTAAGAACCACAACACAGGGAAACCCAACAGATTAAAACACAGATTTAAAGGGCAACATTAATAATAACAGTCACACAAATGTCACTATAATTAAAGCTGCTGCCTTAAATGCTTGGAATAATGCATTTTATACTGTAAGTATAGCTGGCAACAATAAACATAATAATAGTGGCAGCGAGGGCAGCAAATGCATATGGCCTTCTTGTTCTAAGTGCTTCCTGTGTCACCTCCTTCAGCATTCAAGGCATCCCTTGGGGGAAGAATTAGTTTGCCTTCTCTTTAAGGGCTTGGAAGCTCAAGGACCCCAAAGATGAAAGTAACAGCAATCTCTATGAGAATGAATAAGTGCCAATGGCAGGATTGAGTCCATTTATTCTCTTTATAGGCTTTATGATTTTTAACTTCCATGGGGGCCATGATAATTTATGAGACAAAGTAAAATTATCTGAAATTTGGGGCCAAAATAAAAAGATAGCTGAAAGATGGTAGTAATGTGGGTGGAGGTATAAATGCATGGTGACTAGGGGGCTTATTGAGGCTCCAGAAGAAGCACTTGAACTGTTACGTCAATGAGAAAGGAGATATCTTTCATTCCAGAAGCTTCCATTTGAGTAGAGTGGAGAGACAGCCAGAAAAGAAAATAAACTTGACAAGAAGTGAGAGTGACCTCCAACATACACTACCTACATTGGCACTTGCCATTTCAGTAATTATAGCATCCTTTCATCTTAATAAAAGTAAAAGGTCTTTCCTTTAAAAAGAAAGGAAAAAAAGTGATATTGTCCCCTTTGTAGTGATATGGATGGGTACAGTGCCGAGGATGGGAAGTGACCATGTTAGAGAAGCGTTGCTTTGCTTTTATAGAGCTGCCCAGGCTTGGCAGGTGGCCCCTTGTAACCAGTGACTTTTCTACTTTGGGGGCTGTTTCATCTACCATAGAAATTTAAGTATCCTAGCCTTTCCTCATCAAAAACAGCAGCAAGACCTCTCTCCTTTTTTCATGTGATCAATACAATCTAGACATGCCCTGGATGTACAAACAAATTGTTGAAACACACGTACACACACACACACACACACACACACACACACACACACACACACACACACACCCCTAGACTTAATGTTCCTGGAACTCTTCTCTGAAGAGGAGATATCTGTCCTAAAACCAAATTCTATTTAAAAACGCACTATAAAAAAGCTAAGGCTGGGAGTGATTCCACCTCAGACATAAGCAGAGAGACTCCTGGCAGGGGAAAAGGGCTGTTAAGCATCAGACATCCCAAGGAGGGCTGTGATCTATGGAAGAGTGATAAGAAATTGAGTAAGCAGCGATGAGCAGCTTCAGATAGTACAGGTCCATGGATAACACAGGCCTTGTTTCATGTTTAGTTTCTTCAGAAATAAGGAAAGTGTTTTAATTAGAGTGTATCATTAAAGAAAATACCTGTCTGTTTTCCTTGGAATGATTCAAAGAGATAAGCACTTATCATAACTAATTAGAAGTATAAAAGGAAACTATTGACCCCTTACTCCTGCATAGCCAGGTTCTCCTCCCTCTGAGCAAATTACTAAAGGTCCACATGTCCCAGCTAGTCAAGGATGTGAAATACACAATTAAGCAAAAGAAAGACCCTACCTTCTTATGTTCTAGTTAGAGGAAAGAGACTTTTTTAAAGAAGGGGATACAATGAAAACTAATAAGACGGTATGGTGGAAGATGATAACTTCTATGGGCAAACATAATAATAAAGTGGAAAAGAGAAAAGAAATTATGTTGAGGATAGACAGTATGCCACAGCCAGTCTGGAAGGATAAAAATAAAGAAAAGCCTTGATGGGGAGGCCTGGTGGCACTCAGAGGAAGGATAGCAGGTTACCAAGAAGAGACTTGATACCCTATGAGCATATACAGGGAGAGGAGGTCCCCCTCAGTCACAGTCATAGGGGAGGGGTGTAGGGGGAAAACAGGAGGGAGGGAGGAATGGGAGGATACAAGGGATGAGCTAACAATTTAGATGTAATATGAATAAATTAATAAAATATTTTTTAAAAATAAATAAATAAATAAATATGGAGGAACCTCAAAAAAAGCCATCATTCCATCATATTTGTGGAGACTTCTGTTTCTTATAAATATATATATATTTGGTACAGGGGTTCTCTGTGTAGCATTCACTGTCCTGGACCCTCTTTGTATTCCAGGATGGCCTCAAACTCACAGCAATCCACCTGCCTCTGCCTCCCAGAGTGATGGGATTATGCTTGCACCACCGCTCCCAGATCCCTTTTGTATATATTTTTTAATTGTGTTGGGTTATTTGTTGTTTGCAGGGCTGCATGCATACCATGGTGTGCCTATTGATGTCAGAGAAAACTTTCAGGAATCAGTGCTCTCCTTCTACCATGTAAACCCCAGGGATCGAAATCAAGTCATCAGGTTTGTCAGCAAGCATGAACTCCACCTAGCCATTCTTTTATTCTCATTGTACATGGTGCAAACTCAAATGTTCTGTTTTGTGTCTCCATAAATGGATCTCATGAACAGACAGAAAAGCATCTGATCTGGGAACGAGGCTCACCATAAATGTATGGTGTCAGACACCTAGGAGTCCAGCAAGAATATCACCTTGTCTAGAAGTCAGCCGTGGACAAGTGAAGCCCCGTAAGTCATCTTCACTTGGTAACTAAAACCTACAATGTGCCACTAGCATGAATGTACATCAGGGTCAGTGAGAAATGTCCCAAATCCTGTTCAAACTCTTTCAGTCTTGCAAGGACTCTCTGAATATCTCTGATGAATTTCAAACAAGCAGATTTCTTTCTTTCTTTCTTTCTTTCTTTAAAATTTTTATTGAAAAGCTTCTGTAATGCAAAGAACTTATTCAAGAGACTGGGAAAAGTTCTTCACCAACTCTATATCCAACAAAGTGGTAATATCTAAAGTATACAAAGAGCTCAAGAAATTAAATACCACCAAACCAAATATTCCAATTAAAAAAATGGGGTACAGAGCTAAACAGAGAATTCTCAGCAGAGGAATGTTGAATAGCCTAGAAACACTTAAAGAAATGCTCAACAGGATTACAGGGATCCAAGATGGCAGTGCTGATCACACACTGTGTCTGAGCTGAGGAGTAGGACTGAGCCAAGGAGCCAGGCTGGGAGCTACAGAGCATCAGAGCTGGAGTGCCCAGGTGAGAGGGGTTCCACACTATGTGCAGCATAGAAATAGAGACAGTCATTAAAAGTCTCCCAACCAAAAAAATGCTCAGGGACAGATGGTTTCAGCACAGAATTCTACCGGACCTTCAAAGAAGAGCTAATACAAATATTCTTCAAGCTACTCCACAAAATAGAAATGGGAGGAATATTACCAAACTTATCCCATGAGGCCACAGTCACCTTGATACCTAAACCTCACAAAGATCCAACAAAGAAAGAGAACTTCAGACCAATTTCTCTTATGAACATTGATGCAAAAATACTCAATAAAATACTTGCAAACCAAATCCAAGAGCACATCAAAGATATCATTCACCATGATCAAGTAGGCTTCATCCCATGCATGCAGGGATGGTTCAATATATGGAAATCCATCTACCATATAAACAAACTGAAAGAAAAAAACTACATGATCATTTCCTTAGATGACAAAAAAAAGTTTGACAAAATCCAATACCCATTCATCTTTAAAGTCTTGGAGAGATCAGCGATACAAGGCACATACCTAACATAATAAAGGCTATATACAGCAAACCAGTAGCCAACATCAAATTAAATGGGGAGAAACTCAAAGAAATTCCACCAAAATCAGGGACTAGACAAGGCTGACCACTCTCTCCCCATCTCTTCAATATAGTACTTGAAGTTCTAGCTAGAGCAATAAGACAACAAAAGGAGATCAAAGGGATCCACATAGGAAAGGAGGTAGTCAAAGTATCGTTATTTGCAGGTGATATGATAGTGTCCATAAGTGACTCCCAAAATTACACCAGAGAACTTCTACAGTTGATAAATATCTTCAGCAAAGTGACTGAATACAAAATCAACTTAAAAAGTCAGTATCTCTCCTGTATACAAATGACAAATGGTCTGAGAAAGAAATCAGGGAGAGTATACCCTTCACAATAGCCACAAATAATATAAAGTACTTTGGTGTAACTCTAACCAAGCAAGTAAAAGACTCATATGAAAAAATCTTCAAGTCTCTGAAGAAGGAAATTGAAGAAGATAACAGAAGATGGAACAATATCCCATGGTCCTGGATCAGGGGGATCAACATACTAAAAATAGCTATCTTACCAAAAGCAATTTACAGATTAATATAATCCCTATCAAAATACCTACACAATTTTTAAAGACCTTGAAAGATCAATTCTCAACTTCATATGGAAAAAAATCCAGAATAGCTAAAACAATCCTTTACAATAAAAGATCTTCTGGAGGAATCTGCAT
Organism: Acomys minous; assembly: GCF_964271855.1. Classification (NCBI taxonomy): domain Eukaryota; kingdom Metazoa; phylum Chordata; class Mammalia; order Rodentia; family Muridae; genus Acomys; species Acomys minous. The sequence continues at coordinate 84,507,432 of NC_140496.1, forward strand.
CCTTGATTTCAAGCTGTACTATAGAGCAACAGTAATAAAAACAGCATGGCACTGGCATACAAATAGGCTGGTTGATCAATTGAATCAAACTGAAGACCCAGAAATAAATCTACACACCTATGGACACTTGATTTTTTACAAAAAAAAAAAAAAGCCAAATCCATACAATGGAAAAAAGATATTATCTTGAACAAATGGTGCTGGTCTAACTGGATGTCTACATGTAGAAAAATGCAAGCAGATCTATATTTATCACCCTGCACAAAACTAAAGTCCAAGTGGGTTAAAGACCTCAACATAAAACCAGACACACTAAATCTGTTAAAAGAAAAAGTGGGGAAGAGCCTTGAGCTCATTGGCACAGGATAAAACTTCCTTAACAGAGAACTAATAACTCAGGTTTATTGACAATTTTTTATTAACAATTAATAAATGGGACCTAATGAAACTGAAAAACTTCTGTAAGACAAAAGATACTATCAACAGAACAAAGTGACAGCCTACAGGCTGGTAGAAGACATTCACCAAACCTACATCCAACAAAGGGCTAATATCCAAAGTATATAAAGAATTCAAGAAATTAAACACCATCAAAACAAATAACCCAATTAAGAAATGGGGTTCAGAGCTAAACAGAGAATTCTCAACAGAGGAATGGCTGGAGAACACTTAAAGAAATGCTCAGTATCTTTAGACATCAGGGAAATGCAAATCAAAAGGACTCTGGGATTCCTTCTTACGCCCCTCAGAATGGCTAAGACCAAAAACTCAAGTGACAGGCCTACTATCAAGGATGTGAAGAAAGGAAAACAGTCCTCCACTGCTGGTGGGAGTGCAAACTTGTACAACCACTTTGGAAATCAATCTGGCACTTTCTCAGAAAATTGGGAATAGTGCTACCTCAAGACCCAGATATACTACTCATGGGTATATATCCGTAAGATGCTCTACCATACAACAGGGACATTTGCTCAACTATGTTCATAGAAGCCTTATTCGTAATAGGCAGAATCTGGAAACAGCCGAGCTGTCCCTCAACTGAAGAATGGATAAAGAAATCGTGGTACATTAACACAATGAAATACTACTCAGCTATTAAAAACAAACAAATCCCGAAGTGTGCAGGCAAATGGATGGAACTAGAAATGATCATCCTGAATAAAGTAATCCAGACCCAGAAAGACTCACATAGTATATACTCACTTATAAGTATATTAACGGAACAAAGATAGATGTCCTCTGAGAGACTCCACCCAGTAGGGATGCCAGGACTCACAGCCAGAACCCAGGTGGGAGCTGGAGCGTAGTGAGTGATACAGAAGAGTGAGGCGATGGAAGGGCCCGGAGGTCTCAGGAGCCATACCGGGAGACCATAGAGGCTAGAGGATCTGGTCTCAAGGGCACCTACACAGGGACAACACATGCAAAGGACCTCGACCCCCTGTTCACATATAACCAATGGACAGCTCACTCTTCACAGTGAGGGGGAGAGAGGGAGCATGGACTGCCTCTGACTTCTACTCTGGTGCCTGAGATTTGATCACTTCCCCTTGGCAGGGAGGCCCTGTAGGAACACAGGGGAAGGGGATGCAGGCTATGAGCTGGTGAAGAAGAAGCCTCCTCCCCCTCCCCCTCCCCTGTCACCCCCATAAGAAGTCTAGGGAAAGGAGAGTGTTTGAGAGGGAGGGAGGGTGAGAACAGGAAGAGTGAGGGGATAACAATCGGGGTGTAATGTGGATAATTTATAATAAAAAATTTTTAGTCCATAGAGTCTAAGATGACCTTGAACTTCAAGTGATCCTCCAGCCTCAGTCACACAAGTTTGTGGATTATATCATGAGCCTTCATACTTGGATTCCTTTTTGCTATATTACCAAAAAAAATAAAAATAATTAAATGCCAAAAAATAAAAAAATAGCCATTGAAGGTGCAGTTATTGAAAACATTCCCTTCACCTGACATTTATCAAAGGACATTTCTAACCATGAGATAAGAACAAGTTAAAATTCTCTCTGTCATGACAAAACTACTGTGAGTGTATCTGTTTCCTATGGTCACTGTGAGAAATGCTTACAATGACAATGCAACCGAAATTTACTCTTTTGCAATGCCATCTCAACCAGTTCCACACACACACACCTGTGATATAGCTGTATGTCAGCAGAGTTAACCCTACCCCCAAAGGCACCCCTGAGTCTTTTTTCCTAGGTTTTTTAGAATTGAGATTCTCCCCCCCCCCTTTAATTAAAAATAGATTCTTTTCTTATAGAATCTATCCTGACTGCAGTTTCCTCTCTCTCTACTTCCCTCCATTCCTCTCCACGTCCCCTCCCATCCTGGTCTACTCTTTTTCTGTCACTCATTAGAAAAGAGCAGGTCTCTAAGAGATGACAACAAAGCATAACAAAATAAACTATAACTATCAAGTTGCAGTTGGACAAAGCAAACCAAGAGAAGGAAAAGAGCCCCCAAAAGAAAGCATAGGAACCAGAGACCCACTCATTCACAAACTCAGAAGTTCCATAAAAATATTAAATTGAAAGCCATAATATATATGGGGAGGTCCTGGAATGTTCTCTTTAATTAATTGGTTCTTTTTAATTAATTTACTTATACAAAACAATGTGTTTCGCTGCAATGTTTTCAAACATGTATATAATGCACTCGGACCACACTTACCCCAATTCCCCTTCTTTACATCTGTTTCCTTCCTCTTCTCTAATAATCCCATTCTATTTTCATATAGTCCTCTTTACATTCCATATATGAGAAGAAGCTTTTGAGAGGAATCATATGAGAAGAATAAAATGCTCTTTGTCCAAGTCTGCTTATTTCGCTTAACGTGATCACTTCCAGTTCCATCCATCTTCTTGGAAATGGCATGACCTTTCTTTGATGGTAGGTAATATTCTATAATCTATATGTACAATATTTCTTTATCAATCACCTATTTGTGGGCACCTATGCCGATATCCTGATTCTTAACAAGACCACAGTCAGCATGAGAGTGCAGCAGGTATCTCTACAGTATGCAGACTTGAAGCCCTTCTAACGTAACAGCAGAGTATCACAGTGGATCTAGTGAAGGTTGGCGTCTGTGTATCTAATCTATCTTTATCACACTTACTAGGACATTTTTAATTACCCATTCAGATAGCAACAAAGCCAGCCATGATGGCACACACCTACAGTTTCAGAACTCTGAAGCCTGGGGCAGAATTCTAGACTTCCGACCCGTGACTCCATAATGATGGTTAAATGAACTAGACAAGTCCCAAGGTGGAAAGAAAACTACTACACCAGCGCTAAGATGAGAGCAGAGCCTGGCATGAGGACTCACACAGGTGATGTCAGCACTCAAGAGACTGAGGCAAGAAGATCAAAAGTTGGAGGCTAGGAACTAGAGAGACGGCTCAGTGGTTAAGAGAATTTGCTGCTCTTTCAGAGGACCCAGGTTTGGTTCCCAGCACTCACGTGGTGGTTTATAACCCTCTTTTACTCCAGTTCTAGGAGATCTGTTGCCCCTTTTGGCCTCTTGCAGGCACCATGCATGTACATGGTAGATATATATGCAAAACATCCACATAAAATAAAATGAATACTCTAATAAAAAAAAGTTAAAGAATTGGGAGCTAATCTAATCTAGAAAACATGACCTTGTCTCAAATTCCACTTAAAAATCAAAAACAAAACAAAGGACTATTGTCAAGAGATTAAACAATAAAATAAGAAACAAATAATAACTACTTAAGAGATTTATTTTAAAAATGTAAAACACTTTAGAATCATAAATTTCATTATTATTCATCTAAATGCCCTAAAAGTTTAGCAATTTATATAAAGAGCTGAGCTGGGCAATGGTGCTTTTTTTTTTTTTTCCTTTCTCTCTCTCTCTCTCTCTCTTCTATGTTCTCTGAGAATTTCTGACCTTGAAAATGTCTGCTGTTTTCTAACCACTGTAAACCATGCTGCAGTGTTTGCAGACTAGTGGGTGTCCTACAGTTTGATTCAATTCTGACTGTGACTAGAGTCCTCCAGGACCTGTAGTGAAAGTCTCAGATCCACAAGATGGTCCCCCTGCTTTGTATACCAATTACAAGTGATAGGTTTTGTTCCAGATCACCCACAGCTTCTGTGTAATTTTGATCTCCATTCAACAATATATACGTATTTTAAAATACCATAAACACTTATCCAGAATAAATATATGCATTTTGAGCTGGGTGGTGGTAGACATAACCTTTAATCCCAGCACTCAGGAGTGAGAGACAGTTAGAGCTCTGTGAGTTTGAAGCTAGCCTGGTCTACCGAGCTAGTTCCACCAGATCCAGGGCTACACAAAGAAACTGTCCCCACCAAAAAAAAAATATATATATATGTGTGTGTATATATATATATATATATATATATATATGCACTTTGTCCATTAAAAGCGCTAGAAATATAAGTATTTATGCATAATAAATGTATTTTATCAGCTAAAAAGAATTCAAGTACTTTAAAAGAAGATATGCCTTTATATTTTTATTGAAACTATACTTGAACCAGCTATCTGATTTGTGTGAAGAATTAATTTTTAAACTAAGATTGGAACTTAATATTTTCCTTTCTTAATAAAAAAAAAAAAGAGTCAAAATCACCAAAATGTAGTATGAGAATCTTAGCATTCTTATATGTTGAATTTTGATCAATGAACTTCCTTTTTTGTCTAATAAATAATTTGAATGACAACAGGCAAGAATTGCCCGGAATTAGATATTTTGCATTCGATATAATATATACCTATTCTACTGCACATTGAAGTGTTAGTGCTTCAGCTATTGCTTGATATAAACAAAAATAAAACTCCATTTCCCTGGTTGCTACAAAACAGAATGCTTGAGATGTTATCTACCATCTGCATCCGTTCTGTTTCACAGCATACCAAATACACGGATGGAAGGCACTGCACTTACATTTTTCAATTGTTCTGTCACATACTGTCTTTACACGTAAGTTCAGTGAGTGGTATTTTCTTTTAAATATCACTTAAGATCACTCAATTATCAGAGTAGAAGCAAAGAGCCCTTTAGTAATAGTATTGTTGAATATTGGAATGAAAGTCCTTGAGCCCCTTGTCTTATGAAATAAGTCTTTTTGTGTGCATAAAATATAGTTCACCATTAAGCATTTTCTACAAAATGGGGGGACAAATCCCAGTGTAATCTTCATACAAAGTTATTTCAGAAGTCTAATGCCTGGAAAATTATGGTTGTGCCTTGTCCTAAATTTGAGGGTCTTTCCACATTTTCTTCATAAACCCCATTTTTCAGGGGCTTATGCCTCAACCGTAGAAATTTGCTTCTGGATGAAACTTGGAATACCCAATTTCACCTGGTTATAAGCAGGAGGAACGAAGGCAAACGTTTGTGTTTTCTCTTTCTCTTTGGATCTTTGAGTTTAAAAACAAAATGCTTTGAGGTATTTCTTCATTTTTCAAAAAATCTTTACTTTTGGCATATTTTTTAAAATATAAGGAAACAGATAAAGTGAAAATGTGGTGCGTAATTAGCATCTCAAGAGAAAGCCTAAGGAGGCACTGAATAGCTCACCACCAGCTCACCCTCCAAAGTCCAGAGCTCATTACTGCAGAATGGCATTAATTTTGAGCCAAGAGCTTCCGTCGAAGGAGAACAGAATATTTAATGGAAGCCTATACCATAGAAAGTCACGGGAATTTTTAGCCCTGAGTGTTCAATGCACGCTGAGATGATGTTCTAGATTTAAAACTTTAAAGAAAAGCCCAATTACTTGCGCTGAAATGATGATGTAGTAGATATTGCAGATATGTGTGTTCTTCCCCAAAGAGAAGTTTTACTTGACTACCCTGACTAAACACAGAACCATACATGCTCAAGGTCAGACTAGCTACAAAATGGCTTGTCTTATTAATTGTGCGTGCCAATGCATTAAAACAGTCTCTGGGAGGCAGAGGTGCCTGGCTGCCACAGGGCTGTACAGTCAAATGACACAGCAGCAAAGAAGGACAGAGGGTCCTGCTGACTCAAAGTCACCTGTAAATCTGAAGCTAACCTGTTGGAAAATCCAATGTTCTTTGTTGGTTAGCTGTACACGAGAACTTCAAGCTTATTTAGAAGAGAAACCAATGCTCCTGGTCTGTCTGATGCAAACCACATTTCATGTCCTTCGTGTTGTTATCCTCCAACAAAAGACATAGATGGGCCACAAAGCTGAGAAAGGAGAAAATTGGATCGGTGTAAACTTTAATTGATCTGAAGTCCTTATTTTTTTTTAAAAAAAAAATTGAATTTTGAAGTGATAGGATTTGGGGTGCTATCTAACAATATTTGGCTACTTAGTTTGCTGACCCCAGTAGCCATCCAAATATGGTGTGTTAGAAATTAAACAACCCACAACACATTTCCCCTATCTTCAGAAAGTGATCACACAGGACCTTTGTCAAATCTCCTATCTTTTCTATGTCAGTGGCAGCTGCTATCAACCATGGTGGGAACCCATGGACATCCCTAACTCTATCAATTACTACCATTGCAGAAGGGTCTGATTACTGCATACAGCCATAATTCCAAGTAGGAGGACAGTTAGGGTACCATGGTGACATGCAAGGATCAGGTATTTCTAGAAAGTTGAAGCAGAAGAACCCCACCATCGCCCCCCCCCCAAAAAAAATACCATTACTTTGCCTTTGGAAAGTCTACAATTTGAGCAAAGACCCTTGTACGTTATATATAGTAAATCAATTCCTCTTCCTCTTTCTTTCTCTTTTTTTTTCTTCCTTCCTTTCTTTCTCTTTCTGAGACAGGGTGTCATTACATAGGCCAGACTGAGTTTAACCTCACAATTGTTCTGCCATCCTTAGTGCCTCATGTTCTGGGATTACAAACGTAGGCAACCGTGCCCTGCTGCAATGCCGTCTTTGTTAAGCATCTTTAAGGGTTAAGAGGTGTAAGTCCAACTTTGTGTCATAATACCCTACTGAATACCCTGTGAGTAATTAAAGCAACATTTACAAAGAACTTATACAGGTGATGCAATTGCTGGGTTTTCCCTTTCCGCTGCCCTATAGTCTCCCAACACTGTCTCCTGCTGCCCTACACAATAACCAGAAGGGATATTGTGACATGGGAGCCTGAGAAACTCAGCCAACTGCAGCCAGCTTTCCCAAGGTCAGAAGCGGAGCTGAGGAAGAGAGGGAGTGGCTCTCACAGCAAAGGAGTCAAGGACCATGATGTAGTCACTGGGCCACAAAGAGCCAGTGCCAGGGCCACACACAAATGAAGAAGGCACAGGTAGACATATGAGCACAAGCTACAATCCTGTGCACAAGAAGGGGAAACGTGTGACTGAGGAGGATGTGAGTCCTTTCTATACAGCAAATGGTTTCCTTGGGGAAAAGGTTAGGATGGCGTGGTCCAGCATGGAAACACAGACCTTATTCTTCTCTTGGAAATCCATAGGAAAGGTCCAGAAGAAATTTCTACTTCTCTTTTTATTTCTTGCCCCCTCAAGATCAAATGACTTCTGTCATCATTTAGGGATTTTTGACTGTCTCTGGAGAGTGATGGCTGGAGCAACCCAACCAAAATGAACTGCGGTGTGGAGGCCATTAGGCAGGAAAGACACACAGCCAAAAAAGGGCCTTCACAGAGCGCAAGTCAAGTAGGGTGTCAGGAAACGAGCACCCACTCGGGTCTCTGCAAATATGACAGGAGTTCCAGTAAAGCGACAATAATTTAATTACCAAAAAAAAAATGCATCTGATATTGCTACCCATGAAATCTTTTTTGGCAAAGCAGCTGACAGAAGATGTACAGCAAGCTAAGTGATTACTGATAGGTCTGGATTAGAGCCAGATTAAAGGTACTACGTTAGCTCTCTGTGTAGAGTGCTTGAAACAGCAGCCAGATGTTCAAGTCTGAACCCTAGTGTACCAGCACTAGAAGCCTAGGTTAGTGTGCCACCTAAGATCTCCAGGCTCTGTCAAGGCATGCTGACAAGGTCTAAGTCGGTGAGCTAAACGTCAGCATTTTGTTTCTGCAGATGTATATATCCTTAGTACAAAATATCAGTGAGTTTGATTGATTTCTAGGGGGAAACCAGACATTCCTGCCACTGACGAAATGGTAAAGTGACCATCACTTTAGAGTTTATTTAAGGACAAATCACACTCATCAGGAAGAGGCACAGTAGCATTTTGAACCTTCATTGCTCCACAGTGCTGGGTTTCATAGCCAAAGTCTTAACATCCTGGTGAAAGCTGATAAACACCCAGTGCTTAACAGCGGTCTATGGGTGCAGCCATCATTAAGGGACTTTCAAGTCAGGGCGGGGCTCCATTCGAACTCAAAGAGTCTTTTTTTAAAAAAAAATGACGCTTTGTATTTTACTGGTAACTATCCAGGTTTTTATTTAAAACAGAAACTCAGAGGAGGAAAAAAAAACTGGAAAAAAAATGCTACACAGTTTCTGTTCTGAGCCATTAATTTTTCAGTCAGATCTAACTATCATTTAATTGGTTCCTGATGCTAAAACTTGGATTCCACTTTAAGCTCTTGAAACTAGAGCATATAGAATAATTTGTTATGCTGAGCTATCCATCCCAAATGTCCAGGGAAAATAAAACAATCTCAAAATAAAACTAGGCTACCTTCTGTGATGGCACAAAATTAATAGCATAACCTAAGAAATAAACCTGCGTTTGTTTGCCAAAAAAATATCATTAGAGTTTTCATGATGAAGTAATATTTAATTCATATTAATGGTCAATGTAAAGGGAGGCTCCTTAGCAACACAAAAATTCCATGAGCATCAATTTTGGAAATTTGACCTCATTTCATAATATTCAAATCATAGTTCAAATAGATATGCTTGCCTTGGATGTGTGAGTGAACATTTACTTCTTATTTTGTATACTTGAAGATAAATTAAAATGGCTGGTAATTCTTAACACTATAGTCATTTCCAGAAGACTTGAACATCTCAAAGATTTTAATGCTGTCCATGCTGCTATTAGCATTCAAATTTTTAAATTTTAAAAAGTATGTAGCCTGTAGGGCATTTTTTTTTCTTTTGTAAGAATGAGAACAAAAATATTAGATAATTTGGAGATTTGACCCCCTCCCCCAAAAAAAAGTGGCTATGGAGATCTGCATTGTAAATATGATCCTAATCATACCAAACAGACAGTTTGTCCTCTGATGCCAGTAGCCAGCTCAGGGAAACAACCTCTTAATAGGAATTCCATGGGGGTGGGAAGGCGGGGGTGAGTGCTGAAGCAACTGCTAGCTCAACATGTATCTAGGGCATTGGTAACCAGCACTCTGGAGAAATGTCAGATTAACCAGGTAATTGTTCCAGCCTGAATGTAGTGTGGTACTCTGATTCTCAGGCATTTCTCATGGGTAACTTGAAGGTCTACATTGACTATTACAGTTAGTGCCCAGGGCTCTGCAGCCTCAGTCCTCACACAGCATCTTGTAAAATAAGACCCTTCCTGACCACTGAATGGAAGTTTAAAGGCAATAGAATGAAGCTGTTTGCTGGCCACTGAAACTGTATGTGCAACGAAGTTTACTTCAGAGGAGGAAGGTGTGACCTCCCTAGGCCCCCAAAACTTAGGACAATACTGATAAGATTCATAATTTGTGTTATTTATTTTGACTTGGCCAGTCAGTGTTACAGAGAAGTAGTGATATGTGCACTTCTACAACAGTCTTTTTTTTTTTTTTTTTAATGAATCAATTCTTTGATTTCTCATCAGTTTCTTTTTCATGGGAGCTTTGAGGCTTCTCCCTCACAACAGAAGAGCTGTGTTAATTAACTTCTTTGCTAATTTTCCTTGGAAAAGAGCTTCCCTGGCAAGGTGACTACAATGATACAGATGTCTAAGTTAGCTCCAAGAAATAGTCATCGTCCCTTCATGAACCCGCCACATTTAACTATTACCTGTCTCAGTAAAGAGGGATTCGTCATCCAAGAGAAAACCCCGTAGGCTGGGAGACTCCTCCCATCTCACAGCTCTGTCTAACACCATCCAAATGGTTCAGGTTCCTTGCTTCATTTCATCGTCTTCCCTCTGCCTTCATCACAGTGCATATACATATGCCTGGACTATTGCAGTGTTTTAAATTTCTCCCTCTATATTCTGAGTCTCTCCTTGTCCCTTTCCTTTAACTCCAGCAACCGGATTTCTGTGCTTGGAAGGTTCTGAGGCCTCTGGTCTAAAGACCAGAGAAATTTCATCTGCAGGCCCTAGAGACCTCTCTGGCCCCACCTGTTGCCAGCTCCCACACTTATTCCAATTTGCATTTCCCAAGCCTCATTTCTCTTGATTTTTTTAGTTTCTTGCTTTCTCCACACAAATATAACTCCCACCAGGCCTCATAAAATCTGCGTCAAGATTCCTTACAAATTCAGCTTTCCTGGCTCCTTCTTCAGGAGCACCTGCCAGAATCTTCTGTGAGGACACGTAGCCTCTAGGTAGCTGAGAGGGCCCCCTCCCACACCCCCACTGCCCCCAGAGCTGGGATTTCAGCTCACCACTTGCATTCTAAGCTCTTAATGGAGTAATTAAGAAAACAAAAAGGAAAGGGCAGGGGGAAACTCTGATACCACTTTTAGAATAAAGGCTAAATTTTAGCTGAGATAACCAATTACTGGGAAACCCACATAGCCAAAAGGGACCCTTCCTTAGCCTATTCTTGGAAGCTTGTTTGTGAAGTGTGAAAAATACCTAAAAAAGAAAGGGAATAGACCTTGCCAACTGAATTATCTGTTGAGATTGGTTTAAAACCACTACTATATAAAGAAAATGAATGTCAAAAGGGGTGGAGGTGCTTATTCTTCAAAAATGCAGCCTAGTCATTGAAGTGGACCAGGAAGAAAATAAGGATGATGAGTGATGTGATTGTAGCATAGGCCCCTTTGTCCCCTTCAAAGGACACTAGGGGAAAGAAGAGGGAGGGTGACACACTAATGGGGGAGTTGAGCCTGCAATTAATAAATGGTATACATTTTGACTCAAATTTCTGGGCCCAGGGTGATAGGCAGAAGGTGTGTTTTCACTTAAGATTTATCTTTCCCAATCAGGCAATGCTGAGGTAGGGGGAGGGGATATCAGAATGAAAGGCAGCACAGCTGGAGTTTTCACTGGCCCAGCAGACATGAGAAGCTCTTCTGATTGACTTGTTGCACCTGATGAGATCCCCTAATTTGGAAGCATTTTCATTTGGGGGCTTGGCATCTAAAAATCTAAACCTCTGCTCTGCTCATGGCTAAGAAACATCAAATAAGGATGGCTACTGAACAGGACTATTACCCCATGGTACTATCAAAAAGCAGCTTGGCTTAGATGAGGCATAGATGAGGTCTTGTGTAGCTTCAGAAAAGAAACACTAGTAATGCAACTCAGATTTGAGTTATTAAAACATTTGGAACGTGAGAAAGTTACAAGTGCCCAGCTCTTAAGGAACCCACTCTTCTTACATGACTGGGGCAGCGGGGAGAAAAGTAACCTAGAGAACACAGCAGGAATAAATAATTCTCGGTGATTTATTTAGGGCGCCCATGCTTACAATTCCGAACAAGAGACTTTCCAGAGCCCCGAGATCTGACGGACACCGCATCAGCCTTGCCTCCCACTCGCACACCACTCTTCCTTCACTTCCGGTTTCCCGGCTGCATTTCCACAGCTAGCGGCAGTTACTTCTTTCCTCTGCTTTTTCCTCAACGCCCTTATATCTATTTTATAGCTTTAACCTCCCGGTAGATACTCACAAAGGGCATTTAATTGCCAGGCGGTGCAAACACTAATCAGAATTTTATCACCAACAAACTCACCGTCTCAGATAAGCAACTTACCTTCATTCACTCCCCCAGTCCTTCACCACGGTTCAAAGGTCACCAAGACTCCAAATCCCTTTTCCTCTTCCGTGTAAGCTCAAAATGGCAATCCCAGATGTGTGTCTGGAGAAGAAGAAACCTCATGGAAGGGAGTAAGGGAAAGACTGGCCAACTCCTTTCTCCCAAAGCCAGCTTGTTTCCCTTCAAAGAAAGGTAATATATACAGAATTTATGAAATATTCTCGCATGCTGCTGCTTAATGTCAGAAATATCATCTTTTGTAGAGAGATCTTGAAATTATCTGGATGAACAGATAGCTAACAGGGAAGACAGGAGGGGGAACCTAGGGAAGATTATAAACATGTAAATTATTGAGCTCCTTGCTTAGCCCATGCAAGTCCATATGTGTGACTGGGAATCAACAGCCCATTTTCCTTGGGAGACAGCTGGAATTCAACCATGCAAACTCTTCTTAACTCAACACCATGCCGGCCTCAATGGTTACCAGCCTCAATAGTTCTCAAGGGCTCCTCTTATCCCGGGACTTGAAGAATCCAACTAGAGCATCCCAGGAGATGGCTCAGTAGGTAGTGTTTCCTGTGAAACCATGAGGTCCTGAGGTCAGATCCTAAGCACCCACATCAAAAGCTGGATGTGGCATGCAAGATGCACCCATGGTGCAATGTGACTCCATTGTTATAAGGGAGACTGACCACTGTCTGGTTGGATTTAAGGCCTGTTCCATAGAAGGAAGCACATGCCTAGTATTGTATATCTAGCCAAGAACCCATGGTGGGAGTTTACCAACTCCAGGTGAATAAGCCTATTACTATTGCTTTTCTAAGTGGAAGTAGTATCAAGATGTCTTCTAAGCTCATATCTCTCTACCCTAGATTAGTACAGTTCTCAGACCTCATCAAAGAAGTTTCTTTATGCAATGGGTAGTAGTTAACACAGAAACTCACAACTGGTCAAAACGCAGAGAGTAAGTCTCTGTAGAGAGCTCAGCTATTGACAAGATATCATCATCACACACCCTAGGCACAAAGCTCAAGAACTAACATGGAAGCCAGAGTAGAAAGACAGTAAGACCCAGAGACTGGGAAGGACTGCGTTGAGACAGGTTCTTCTGGACATGACAGGCTTGCTGCACTCAGGAACCCAGAGCAGCTATGGTTCCCTGCACAAGTCAACAACTGTGGTGTGGATTGGGGGTAAAGGTGATGGTTCATGCGGGAAGGGGATGCTTCAATAGCTGAGGAGCTATTGAAGTTGATGACTTCTTGGAAGAGAGTCTTAAAAAATAAGAAAGGAAGAAAGAAAGAAAGGAAGAAAGAAAGAAAGAAAAAGATAGAAGGAGGGAGGGAGGAAAGAAGGATTGACTACTGGTTGGTTGGCTAGGCTGAGTTGGCTGGTTGGTTGGTGTTTTATTTGAAGGTACTGGGCAAGGAAGGGGGGGGGGAGAGATGCAAATCCCACTCCAATTAGGGAAATGAGCCATGCTAGAAAATACCAGTCCAAGGATTATTAGTTCTCCAGTTCTCAGACTCCTAACCAGTGCTCTTTCATCAAGACATGGCCTCTGCATTAAGACATAAATACCAAAACAGGCTTTGAGTTAGAGATATCAGATATATTTAATTGCATCATCTAGAGACAATGCACGTAAATGTCATTTCCAGTGCCTCCCACACTCCACTCAATGTCTAGACTCAGTCTTTTCCTACTTTAGATCTCAAGCTGAATAAAAATAAAATTGAAAAATGAGAGTAGTCCTCGGTTGGAAGTACCTGATGCTGATGGTGGAGTGCATTCAGTTATCCCAAGGCTAACAGCATCTGGCACTGTACCAAAAGCTTTAGGATGGCACCAACAAAGGGCTATGTCCATCCCCAACCCTATTTGTAGAAACAGACTACAAATAACAGTAACAAATGGAAGTTTAGTTCTTTTGTGTGGTAGTCTGAGCAGTCCCACAATGCCCGGACCTACGGGGTTTGACTAAAACTCAGGAGGGAGGTCACCTGTTGAGAAACGCAAGACACAAGGAAGGAGAGCAAGTCTGATTGATCAAACTCTCAATCTTTATTAGTCAGGCAGCAGCTTTTATAATTCAGAAGGCAGGGAAGCATATCTCTAGAGCAACACAGTTGCGGGTTTTTCTCAAAACATAGGGAATTCCAGGCAGGGTCATAATGTCCTGCCACACAGGGTATCTTGCTTTGTCTTCACCTAGCTTTAGTCTAACTGTTGACTCACAACAGGGTCGCTCCATCCCTATCTGTCTTTAGCTGCTGACTCACAACAGGGTCAGCTAGTTTCTGGTGAAAGGTAAGCTCTGGGAAAGACAGAGACTTAAAGGTGCAGACTTGGACAAGATGGCTGAACATTGGCCATATGGCCTACCATCCCCAACACCACAAAGCATGAGAGTTCTGGAATGCCAAGCCCGGTCCTTCCAGCCTTTGCTCCATCACAGAGATTCTGGCTCAAGGCCTCCTATGCCTTCCAGCCAGCAGAGAGAAGGGGGAGAAAATAAGGTCTCACTCTGAGGACACAAACTTATAGGCTCTACATGAGTGAGCATATTAGTATTATTTTGCTAAATATCTAAGTACCTAAGTGCCCTCTAAATTTGTATCTGTATACCCACAGGCTAGTGCAGCTCTCAGACCTCATGAGAGGTCTTCTTCAACAGAAGTCGCATCACCAGTAAGCTCATCCTCTTCACAGAAACACAGCACGTTGTGCAATTGGTTCAGCTAAAAGTTCTGCTACCACTGAAGCAGAGTCGGAGCACAATCAGCCGCTGCTGCCACAAACCAGAGAGTTACATGGGCCAGAAATACCCTTCACCCCTGCACTCAACTGTGAATTTGCTGTCATGCCAGGGCGCCTGTTCAATCTGAACTGCACTCCTGTCAGGAGGCACTGTTACTGGCCACTCACTCCTCAGAGAGGAGAGCCTAGAGCCCAGAACGGCTGACAAAGGGCCTGCTGTGAGGTGACCCACCTCTGAATGAATATACCACCGGTATTTTTAAGCACCTGCTTTCATCTTAAATACAAGGGCCAAACTGATCTGTGAACAAAAGAAACATTGCCCATTTTACAGGAAGGTGCCAGTCCAGGAGAAATATATGGTGCCTGTCCCCTTCCAGGAATGTGTGTAGCCTTTGGTACAGCAAGAATATTACATCACTTTAACACTCGAGATATGAGAAAATGAAAGTGATCTTTCTGAGTACATTTCTCAACTCTTGAGTTCTCTTTCATGTACCTATCCTACGCAGTCACTACATTAATAAAGGAGAGGAGCATTAAATCCAGGTCAAAATGAATTGTACCTGGCCCCAATTAAAGTGGCATTGAATGTATGTATGCAATTCACCTG
The DNA here is from genome assembly GCF_964271855.1 of Acomys minous. Classification (NCBI taxonomy): domain Eukaryota; kingdom Metazoa; phylum Chordata; class Mammalia; order Rodentia; family Muridae; genus Acomys; species Acomys minous. The sequence goes on from NC_140496.1 coordinate 84,522,688, forward strand.
GATTAATAATACTCCCATCAAAGATCACAAAGGACATTCCAAGTGACAGGAAATTTGAGGTCCTCATTGCTGCCCAGAGCATATGCACCATCCAGTAGTTCTATTACACTGAAGGCGCTGTCAAGCATCCTGTATAAGGCAACATTAAATATGAGTCTGGAAGCCAGTCAGAAAACCCCTAAGCTGAGTTTACTTGAGGGTTTAACAATATAAATCGCTGCAGAAGAGAGTCTCCTGGAGAAACTGCTCCACACTGTAGCACTACAGGCAGCCATGTGGAATCGTATTTCATCAGCTGAGCAAGATCCCCTGGCAGGCTGTATCCCACAGGGAAGATGCAACATCTGTAACATCTCCGGCGCTGGGAAAAAGATGACATCGCATCCTAGACGAACTGCATTCCCCCCTTAGGACAGAGCAGCATGCGGGAGCACAGGCCTTAGCAGCTGTATCACAACTGCGAATCCCTACTGTAGTCTTCTCACCAGTGCACAAGCGCAAGCAAACACACACACACACACACACACACACACACACACACACACACATGCACACAGGGCAAGTGGTGAAGAATGTAATTTGTAATAAGAAAGATAGCTGTATTCCTCATTGGTACATTTTGTGGTCAAATGGTTAAGATTGTCACTAGAAATGCTTTACTTTTTGCCTTTCCGTCAAAAGAAATTAAAAGACCAATTGTGATAGGTAGGTAGGTAGATAGATGATAGATAGATAGATAGATAGATAGATAGATAGATAGATAGATAGATAGATAATAGATAGATAGATAGATAGATAGATAGATAGATGATAGATGATAGATAGATAGATAGATAGATAGATAGATAGATAGATAGATAGATGATAGATAATGGGACAGATAGATAGGTAGTCTGGGTGCTGTTCACCTTTGATAATATCCGTCTCTAAGAAGCAGAATTCTAATTTTTGTGCTGAGTGTATTGCTCCCCAAATTGAAGTACTGCATGTTCCAGACCATGTGACAAAGTCCACTCGAAGAGAGGTTAAGTGGACAGTTCCCAAGCTTGTTCTGGGCTCTTCTACCTCCTTTCTCCTTCTTGCTGACTGAAAGCACAGATCTGACTAGGGCTGTGGCTCATGGCTCAAGCATCTGGCTTGGACCCTGAGGTGATGATGGGAGTCTAAGTCATACCTTATCAAGGCAGCCTAGGTTGCTGCAACAAAGAGAACCCAGACTTTATGACTGGGAACACATTGCTTCTCTGTTGTGTAACAGGTCAAAGCAGGGGTTCTAGGCAATAGGTGGTTAGTTTTAATCTAGTCACTACAGGAACGGGGGCTCCTGAGCTTCTGCCGTCTGTGTGTGTGTGTGTGTGTGGCCTCCAAAGCCACTTGAGGTATCTCTGTCTTACCAAAACTAAAATGCAAAGGAACAGAAAGTCAGGTCTGGAGAGAGCAGCAAGAGAGAGCCGCCCTCAGCATGCCTGCTCCCCCTTGGCTGGAAAAGCTTTCACGTGCAGCTTCAGGAATGGCTGGGAGAAACTCAGTCCTCAACATACACTCAGACACAGCTCACTACTATGGCTAAGAAGCTCCAGTCTCTGGACAGGTGGTGAGGCAGTAGGAAGGGAGTCTGTGCCCCGTTTGGAACCCTTTGGAGCTCCATTTTGTTCTTCCCGCTTCTACACTGCTTTTCTTTGGAAACAAAAAAAAATAATTGTTGTATTGTCATCATTTTTATTTTGAAGGGCTGTCTTTTATTTTGAAGGGCTGTCTTTTATTTTAAAGGGCTGTCTTCTCCCTCCGCAGCTACACTTAATTCTACACAGTATCCTTTATTTGATTCTACCTTTAAATGGAGGACTATTCCAGCTTGAGTTCAAAATAAATGTGGTCATTTAATATATTAAGTTATGAAGATTTTTTTCAGTAGGTTGTGGGAGACCATGGCTGCAATTTTGAGTTAACTTTAAAATACAGGGTTGGTTCGAAGCCTCTGTGGGTAAAGGCACTTGCCACCAACACTGACTATCTGAGTTCAATCCCTGGGACTCACACGGTGGGAAGAGAGAACCAACCCCCACAGGTTGTCCTCTGACCTACACATACACACACACACACACACACATATGTGCGCACACACCCACAGTAAACAAATGTAATAAAACACAACTTTTCCTTATTCTTCTCCCTGTTTCTGGCCCTTTCACTGTGTGATATTTCATGTGATTCTTTGGGGGCCTAGATATAATAGCATTGATATAAATCCTAGATTTGTTTGATAGAATAATATAACTTCTAGGCTTTGCAGCCATCGGATCGATGACAGTTCTCTCAACCTAAATTGTTTAATAAGCCATCCAGTCAAGTCTTCACTTTTGAAGTAAGATGTTAAAAATAAAAGTCACTCATCTAATGAGTAAGATTTTTATGAATCATATATTAGAAAGCAAGCTGTAGATCTCTCTCAGAGAAGCATTTTAAGTGATTTCAAGCAATATATACTATTTTGTGTGATAATGCAAAACATTTGCCTGCAACTTTCAAAAACAGGGTGAGTATCGTGGGAGCTTGATAGTTTTGTTTTCACCAAATTGTGCTTAGCTTTTGTTTGTTTGTTTTATTTTGTTTTGTTTTTGCAGGTCTGCTATCTCCCATGTGTGTTTTACACTTCATCTAACCGTATCTTTTTAAAGAGCTCACATCCACATATATTTATTCCACTAGGAGGGGGGCAATCATTAGATGTTGAAACTAAAAACTCCTTAAGCCAGATGCTTCTCTAAGTTTTAACCAGCACCAGCAAGCACACTGCCCAATGGTAGGGCCATATTCAGCACCATACACTGCAACACTACAATTTAATAAGGAAAATGTACTCTAACTTCGTGGAAAGTTCTGAGTTTGGGAACCCGAAGACGGGGGTTTCTGGTCTTTCTGACCACATTTGGGCTCTTGACCTTCACCGATCCCTTAAACACTTCTGACTTAATTTTCCTACCCACTCAAGAAAATGTTTGAACAGCATTCCACTCTGTCAATTATTCCTCTATTCCTAAAGCTCAGTGTCCTGTAAGCACAAGGCCCCTCTCACAGCAAGGACAGCAAGCTGCCCAACCTCATAGTAAAAGTGCTTAGGAACAAGGGAGTAGCCTTTGAATTACTCACAAATGGCTATTGCGAAAGCCACGGGGCTGTGTTTTGCGCCATCCATGACAGCTTTCAGAAACTGCTAGTTACCTTTTTACTGGGAGTTGGTTATTTGCCAGGCACAGTGCCAAGTGAATTACACACAGTATCTCGGTTAATCCTCTTGACAACTCCACGAGGGCAGCGACAGTATCCCCATTGCACAGATGAGGAATCTGAGGCTTAGGGTGATTAAATAATTTGCCTGGGCCATGCAGAGTATCAAGTAGAACCCATGGCTGCCTGGCTCCAAGCACAGGCTCCGCAGCTCTGGGAGAGATGCCTGCAGGAGGTCAGTCCGTCCTAGCCAGCTCTCTTGCCCCCACTCTTGGCCATGCCCTCTGAGTCACCCATATTTAATTACACCATGAAGTCTCCATAGTAAACATTCTTTGTGTCCCTCCCAACTCCAGTCCCTTACTTCTCCTAATAATAGATGCAAACATTAATTGAGCATTTGCCACAGTTCTCAGCTCTTTAAATAGAGCATCTCGCCTAGCCTTCACAGCCGCTCTCTGAGGTCGACACTACTAGTTCCACCATTTTCCAGAAAGGACACTGAGGCACAGAAAAAAAAACACCCAACTCACAAGTTAAAAACAAATATTTGCATGTAGCTCTAGTTCCAAGGTAAATGAAAATTGACAAATGCCGGTAAGATTCTAAATTAGCATTGTTGAACCTTTTACAACATAAGGGGCCCAATGCTAAATGCTTCCTATCAACTGTCATGGGGGACCCTCTTGAGAATCCTTCGAGACTCATATTGCTGTGGTTAATGCCATCCTTCAGATGCCAAGCCATGGATGTCATGGGTAAGCCACAAGAGATCATGCAGGGCATGAGACCCCACACAGGTTTCCTCTTAGAAATACTCATGTGTTGTTTTCTTGACAAAGTACCCAACTGGCTTTGCCTCAGTTGTTCTGTATGTAAAGCTAGTGAGTTTCAAAGACTTAACGTTGTTACTATATGAAAAACACATGGAACCATCCCCAGCACTGGGTGAAAACCATATAGCTGTCAAGACAAAGCAAATGGGGGCCCAGAATTGGCCTTTTGTTAGCAAAGCTGCTTTTTGTCTCTCTGTGCCTCCATTTTATCACTTATAGAATATATTCTTTAAAAATAGGGCTGGGGAGATAGCTCAGTCAGTAAACTGCTTGACTCCCTAGAGACTACACAAAAATGCTGGGAGTGGTAGCATACATTCCCAATCCTAGGCCTGAGGAATAAGAGATAGGAGGCTCCCTGGGGCTCCCTGAAGCTCCCTTGCCAAACAGAGTACCCTGGATGGTGAGCTCCAAGGCAACGAGAGACCCTGTCTCAATGGAGATGGAAAGTCGTTCTGAGGATGACATTCAAGACACTTCTCTGGCCTACAACACACACACACACACACACACACACACACACACACACACACACACACACATACACATACACACACACACACACATACACACACACACACATACACACACACACATACACACACACACACACACATACACACACACACACACACATACACACACACACATACACACACACATACACACACACACATACACACACACATACACACACACATATACACATACATATGCACACACACATACACACACACACATACACGCACACACATATACATGCACACACACATACACACACATGCACACACATGGAGAGAGAGAGAGAGAGAGAGAGAGAGAGAGAGAGAGAGAGAGAGAATGACCTTATATTTTTAGTGGGTGAAAGAAATAGGTAAATATGTGCTCAGAGCCAACAGAAGTTGTACGTTTTCCATAGTGGCGTGTAAGTGCTCAACAAGTGTTAACTTTTATTGCAGTCTTTATGTACAGGTCATTCTTCTCATCTTGATCTTTTCCTTGGTCACACTCACACACACACACACACACACACACACACACACACACACACACACACACAAATCTCTGTTCTGCCTCAGAAGGGATCAAGCTTGTTCTTCTTGAACACTCCGTCCTAAAAGGAGTAGCCACGGGAGATAAGCTGGTTAGAAACTAGTTTCATTTCAGCTGAGACATACAGCAGCCCACAAACATTTTTTTCCTCAAACTTACCACCAGGAGGGCAAGAGTGAGCCTCAGTATCTAGGCAGAAATGGTATTCCCATGCTGAGCAAACAAACCCACACAGCCTGTCTCCAGGCGTTCTCTAAGACTGTGTCTGCCTTGCATGACTGACAGGTTCGCAGGGCACAGCCTTGACATCCACTATTTTGATGAGCCACCAGCACAAAGCCACAGCTCAAAGTATTGATGGGTTGCTGGTTGAATGATTGAGCTAACAACTGGCTTTCCTAGCTGCCTCTCTGAGAGCACAGGCAGATCTGATTCTCAAAGGCAGGTCATGTATGGATCCATACTGCAAGAAGATTCTAACCACCTGGGACTCAAAATTTGCCTCTTTTACATTCTCACTGTGTGAATTCATCACATCCCCTTGTGCCTTAAAATGGAAAAAAAAACTCTCATGAGACTCATGGCTATCTCTACTCTGTGTATCAACTGAGTTAACTATGTAAGTGCTTAGAAAGATGTCTAGATACAGTGAGAACACAGTAGATATTAATATAATGTATGATTGAGTGGCTGGCGCGGGTGGTTTAAAGTCATCTGTATTGTCCCGGCATGCCATCTCATGTGATGTGTCCTTATCTGAATGTAGAATAGAAGAGAGCCTCCCTCTTCTGTGGGTATAGGCAGTCCAACAGTTCCTAGGACAGCTGTGCCCTGCCTGTCACACCAACAGTGAATATTTTCCAAGCGTGCATAGCTCCATGAATCATTTTGGCTGTTAAAGAATCATTCACCACCATGACCTTCTCCCTTCTTTTTGGGCCATGCTAATAAGGCTGTATCACTCGCCACACTTGCAGACACATGAAAAATAATAATAATAACCAGGCAACAATTACATCTGTAAACTTGTCCTCAAACATCAAGAATGGATCTACTCTTCCATTCTCTTTTACTAAACTTGTACTGAGTTCCTATGCCTACACACAAGGCCGAGCATTGCAAATCATTGCAATGCAGTGCAGTTTCATAGGGAGTTTATAATCTAGGAGAAAAGGAGACAGAGGCAAAACAGAAAGACTAAATCAGAAAACCGTATGGTAAGTAAACACAGGGTTTCAGTCAAGGGGAAGAAATAGAGAAGTCACTGAAAGAGATTGAGTTCTTAAAAAGTCAAGCAGCAAAGCAAGTCAAACAAAAAGAACAACAACAACAAAAAAAAATCAGTTGTTCCATGGAAGTTTCCCAGGGGGAAGTAAGTCCTCATTTGTGACCTTAAACAAAGATACGTTGATTCCACAATTAGTGCACGCCTTGGACAGAGTAACTGAGGCCAGAAGACATTGGTCTGCAATGGGAGAGACTCGTGGGCATCAGAGGACAGAGTCAGCATCCTGAGGGCTCGGAGCTCTGCACGTCTACCATCACTCTATGCTCCTTCCTCCCGAAGAGCTAAACATTAGAAGTTTATGAGTCTGACAACTTCAATGGCATTCCTTACTCAGGCTATAAAATTCCAGCCCTGCCACAGCAGAGCTGCTCTTTCTGAATTTCACAAACTTAGAGATAACACTGGCTCTAGTTTTCTGGCCAGCAACAGTAATGGAGCCCAGGACTTTAGTTTATATTTGAAGGCGAGCTTTACAACTGCAGGGAGGATTGCTTGTTGTCTGGGAAAACCAGACCAGTGGAGTGGGTGGAAGGAAGAAAATAGCTTTTTAATTTTTTTTTTTTAATTTCTTACTTTGGGAGAGTCAGGACTTTCTAACCCTTTAACTAGTCTTAGATTTCCCTTCAAATTATGTTTTGGAGATCTTTGTTTGTTGCAAAACACTATGTTCTAGTAATATGTATTATATAGAAATGTCTCAGTCACTCAAAAGTAAATCCTCTGTGAAAATCTTAAGGCATGATGAGGTAATTATTTGTCACTCGATATTGACTATTTAGCACAAACAAAGGTTGGATCAACAAGCCAGCACGGCCCAATGGCATCAACACAAAGCCATCACTCATCAAATTGAATATAAAGATTAAAAATAAACTCTACCTATATTTTGCATATATGCCTACATCCATTGCCTTGGCTCTGCCAACACTGAGTAAGCATTCAGTGACAAAGAATCTTTGTGTTCCATGGTAAAAAGTGTTTCTGCCTGAATATGCTATGAAGATTCTTTGCCAAGCATGTGAAAGCTAATGCTCTACAGCCAAATCTGGCTTCCTTCCATTTCCACTGTCTTCAAACTTGACACAAGAAAACATCCCCACCTCACCCTAACTTGTTCAGTCGGTTCAACCAACTCAACTGTTCCAGTGCACATTTATAACAAATAGGGAATTTTTATTACAAGGGACAAGATAGTACTTGGCATAAGTATAATCAGTAACCTGATGCATGTCCAAAGTTATGTCAATAAAGGTTATTTATAAAGCATGAGGTACCACAGTCCTGTCAGGAATAAACAGAACCCAAGACTTCAGCTCCTAACTTCAGCCACCACTCCTTTCTCTACTGACATAATGGCCTCTGCAATTCTGAGAAAGGAACATGGAAATACTATCGCCATAAAGAAGGTCTTCTGCATTCTTATTTGAAGGATATTATAGAAATGAGCTGTGGTTACCAGGTGTTTGCTCCTCCAGAGAGTGAAATTCTATGTGCTTTTGCTCTCATCATCCGGTTTTATGCACTCTGCGCCCATGGAGCAGTGCCCGGAAAGGGGCACGGGAGGCGAGGAGTGAGCTCCAGGCTGGAAAGCTTGTTCGCTCAGGGCCACTCCCTTCGCTTGCTACTCAACGAGTTTACAGAGCTTGTTTTAATTTGGCCGATTTTATCTAGTGCATTCTACAAGCTGGCACTGTCCCAGGCACTCTGGCGTTAGTAAGGACAAGGCCATCAAAGTCCCATCTGTGCTCTGTGGTTTAATCCTCGAAATAAACTCACAGGAGGTAGATGTGATCCCTTTCGTAAATTAAGAAGAAAAAAAAAATGAAGTTTAGCAGGGTTAAGTGATTTTTCCCAAGACTGTGAAACCACACAAGCTGAAAAAGTTGCAAGGATCCAAATTGTAAATTGACTCCCAGACCAGTGCTCCAGAAAGTGTCTCCACCTCCAGGGGGTGCCCTCAACCCTTTCTGTGGCCTCTCTAGTCCCTTTCTCTGTATCAGTCACCTATTATCTGAAGGATAGCACCAGCAGTCAGCCAATTGACCTTTGAACAAAAAGACTGGACAAAGGGAGGCGGCTCAGAAACTGGAGGTAAAGAGGCAGCAAAGAGAAGGCTAGAGAGTAGAAATAGGCAGACTCTTGAATTGTTGTATTCAAATGTTAACATGTGTGTGTGTGTATGTGTGTGTGTGAAAGTTAAGTCTTTAAACTTTTCTCCACATAATATGTCAAACCAACAACATAAGTATATACAAAATCTTTCCTAAACTGTAGTAAGAAAAACATAAATACTGCGAAGAGCATTGCAAACAATACACACTCTGTGATCACAGAAATGGCACAACTGATGCATAACAAAGTGACAAGTCCACCCTCTCTCACAGTGAGAGGAGAGGGAAGGCAGAATTCCTACACTGATGGAGAGATTTACTTGCTAGTATTTTTGCATGGACATAAAATAATTCACATTTTAAAAATTTCATGATGGAAAATCTGTGGAGCGGGTAGTCTGATCTTGCTCTATACATGTGGGAGGTTTCATATCATATAGTTAACACTCATTTCAAGAACATATTTGGCTTCTATGAAACTACAGTTGTATTTTTTAAGTTTATATGGTTATGTTCCAATGCCAACAATGTTTCATCCTCAACTTCATTTCCTAGCCAATGACAAATCATATGCCAGCAATCAGTCTTCACACTGTACCTCTCACCACTGGCTGACTTTTCTTAGCACAGCCAGTTCCCTAGGACACATCACAGGCAATGAAGTGAGAGTCTCTAACCTGGATCTCATGGAAAGACTCTCTAGGTGTTGTGCTGTGCCCCTGGGTCTGTAGTGTTTGCTTTACTGGGGATGCTGTCTCAAAAGGCAGCAGCCATATTTTAATCTCCTCCCAGGAGATTCTGTGCATGTTCGGAAGCACATCGTTAGGATATTTGCTGATTCGAAGAGCTGTTGGCTATCTAGGATGCTCCTGGGCCATCTTATTCTCCCACATTAGAAAAACAAACGAATTTTACACTTGAGAAAAATGAGGATCTCAGTAAACAAATGCAGAGATGTAGGGGAAAGGCCTGGGGTGTAGCTCAATGGTGGAGCACTCTCCTAGGATGTGTAAGCTCTGGGCTCATTCCCCAGCATCCCAAAAGGGAAAGGAGACCATTCACTCTGCCTCTGTCTCATCTCTGTCTCTGTCTGTCTGTCTGTCTGTCTGTCTGTCTGTCTGTCTGTCTGTCTATCTATCTATCTATCTCTTTCTCAGTTCACTTCCCCAATTTGCATTGCATTTTCTTCTTTCCATTTTTATTGATCAGATGATGAAATTTTTTTCAACTGCTAGCCTGATGTAAATGAGTTCCTTTCTCTTTAATTGCATGAGACACATGTGAGCACAGAAATATGAGTTGCAGATTTTCATGTATTAATCTTTGTGAACGAAGCATTCTCCAAGGATCATGCAAACTCTTTGTGACAGACTTGGGTGCCACAGGCAGGCATAAGTTGTTTACATTAGCAAATACATTTCAACAAAAACACATGTTGGTAGTCAGCACTCCCTGGGCTCCTCTGTTCTGTGGAGAGCTAGACTCTGATAAAAGGATGTGAATTTGAAAATTGCCTTTTTTTTTCTTCATTTGGTTTCCAAAAACCATGTGAAGGTCTCAAAACATTTCAGATAAGATTTGATTTCCAACTCTCCACATAAATACAAGGAGTTTACCTGACTGTTCCAAAGTTGTAATGTCATAACTGTAGAACTCTCTAGGCTTCTCTACAAGTAGAACATTATGATAGGCAGATTTGGGCATAGGGGTCCCGCTCAAACTAAGGCACCAGCCAAGGACAATACAGGCGGTAAACCTTAAACCCCTACCCAGATCTAGCCAATGGACGGAACACTCTCCACAGTAGAGTGGAGAGTGGGATATTACTTTCTCACATACTCTGGTGCCTCACCTTTGACCATGTCCCCTGGAGGGGGAGACCTGATGGCACTCAGAGGAAGGACAGCAGGTTACCAAGAGGAGACTTGATACCCTATGAACACATAGAGGGGGAGGTAATCCCCCTCAGGAACAGTCATAGGGGAGGGGAGTAAGGGGAAAATGGGAGGGAAGGAAGAACGGGAGGATACAAGGGAGGGGATAACCATTGAGATGTAACAAGAATAAATTAATAAAAAAAAAATAAAAAAATTAAAAAAAAAGAACTCTCTAGGCTTCTCTTTAAATGAACGTCTTAATATCAACACTTGGGAGGAGGGCACATAGAGGGAAGCTGACACTCAGAAACCAGCAAATAAGCTGAGGTGGAGCAGCACACAGGAGGCTGAGGCAGGAGGATTCTAAGTGTGAGGTCCGCCAAGTACACAACATGGAAAAGGGGGGCCTCTCCAGCCTAGCTCTGTGCAGTTCTAACATGCTGAGATATCTTTAAAGTGGCGAAGACTGAGGACAAACACACTATCTCTATATAGAAGAACCAATGCTCGGCTTGTGGACTGATAAGTTGGTACAAAATGGAAATACTCAACAGTGGTAGGTAAACAGTTGGTACGGTAAACTCTCACAGTGTCGCCCCACTGCCCAAATCACCCTTGATGCTTTCCCAGCACTTGGGCTTCCCCTAACACTGCTGCTATACATGCCACAGCACCAGGCAAAGCAGAAGACTCCAAGGGCTGCAGTAATCACAGCTGACACGTCTTCTGATGACTACTGGTTTCGTCACACAATGTGTTCATTGTTTTGAATATCATCCCATGTCCAGTGAGGAATCAAGACATGATTTGATAGGTGCTGAAGGGCTAGCTTGATGAGTAACATGCTCGCTATGCAATCATGGAACCACGTAAAAAGCCAGGTGCAGGGCTGTCCTTCTGCAGTCCCAGCTCTATGAAGGCAGAGGCACAAGCCTCCAGAACTTCACTGGCCAGCCAGATTCAGTCAGGTGCCCTTTCTCAAATGCTAGGTGGAAAACAACTGATGGGAACACCTCTACACACAGATGCGTATACACACAGTCTTACATGTGAACACGGATGTGCGCACAATTTTCAAATGTCTTTAAAAGGATAAAATAAAACTGATAGTGTCAATTTCATCCCAGAGTTGGGATTAAAGAAATGTGCCATGTAAGTGGGTGCTAGGGATCGAATTCAGTTTCTCGTGCCTGCAAAGAAAGCACTTTACTCGCTGGTCACCTCACCAACCCCTTAACATACTTTCTATCTTAGCTTCCCGCCATTATATTTTTGTTCTTCGGTGACATCTAGACACTTTACAACACTGGCCTGGATTCCCTCCCCAGAGCCATTCGTTGTGCCTCGAGGTAGCATGGGGACTGTCAGCCTTCATCGAAGTGGTTGTGTTCATCGCTGTGGTCACAGTGTGCTAACAGTTCTGCCCTCCCTGCTTCTCTCGGTTGCACATACCTCTGCCAAACTACAGGTGTCTAAAGCAGCCTTGGGAACATGCACTGAAACCATATGCCTTACAATCTCTTGGCTTTTGCATCAAAGCACGAGAGGCTTTCCATGAGCAGCGAGCACCACAGGATTTGCCTTTCTCCCAGGCCTTTGTGGACACACCAGACAGAAAGAGTGAGGCGACAGGACACTGAGCACAGCGAAGTGCTGCTTGATGGGGACGTTTAACTCTGATGCAGCTTCTGCGACAGCCATATGGCCTCTAAAAGCCCACAGATGAGGCCCCCGCCTCTCAAACCCACTCATTTGCTTTGGCCAGGTGTCTAGTCCACACCCACCAGTTCTCTCCAGTTCTGCCAGCTTCCTAAGCTGGTGCCTTCAGCGGTTTCTTTCTTCCTGTTCCATCCCAGTGTCCCATGCCCTATAGCCTCAGGACAGTAGCTCCCACACACCCAGCCCCAGCTCTTGGGAACCCAGCCTGGGCTTCTCTGGCCCCCATATTGGCAGGAGAAAGAAGGGCCAGGGCAAGTTTTGTCTCATTGCTGCAGCATTTTCACCTGGGCATTGCTGACCTCAGGGGCATCTGTGCCCTCCATCTTGTATGTCCATTAGACAACATCTTGGAAGCAGCAGGTCTCTACAAATTACTCTCTACAGGTGTTGCAAGTCATGCCTCACTAGGGCCTAATTGCTAATGAAATGAGAAGTTAATCAAAACAAACTTAAAACAAATAATTTTTTAAGACTTGTGCAAATAAAGATTCAAGTAAATATAATTTTCAGCATGAGAGAGTATGCTTTTGTGCCTCCTGCAAAGCTACTAATAAGTAATGTGTATACCAAACAAGCCCCTAAGGTATGTGCTCTATAGGAAGCTGACTGATTTTGTTTGTTTGTTTGTTTTTCAGGTTGCTTTCAGAAAATTCAGGGGGCGGGGGTGGGTGGTATTAATTTAGTGCCCATGACTTTCCTTTAGCCTTGAGTCTTCTCATTCAAACTCTAAGGATATAAAGTACATGAGTTAAATGAACTTTAACATTTAATTTAAGCACTCTAAGGATTACATTAACTGTAAATGTCAGTAAATAAGTATAATCTTTACCTTTCCGTATAGAAGGTGTTGCTCCACACTTTTTTTTCCAATGGCAGTTGACAAGCTAAGTGTGGTAGCTTTTTAAAGATGTGTGTGTGTGTGTGTGTGTGTGTGTGTGTGTGTGTGTGTGTGTGTGTGCTATTCGATTGGATTTAAACCCCACTCCAGAGCTGGAACCCACATCTGACACTGCTAATGTGGCCAAAATGAGACACCACACAGGTCAGAGGCCCTAGGCGAAAACCTACTGCTAAAGGAACATAACAATAAAATGACTCCTAATGACATATTGCTGTGCGTATTGCTATGCCCATAGCTAAGTGAATTGCTCAACTCTCACCAGGGAAGTTTCCTCTTGCACTAGGTGGTAATTAGGCAGAGACCCACAAGTCCAGTAAGCGAGAGACTTTGGAATGCTCGATCCTGAATGGGATGTCTTTATCACACTCCCTCACCTCAAGGCTCAGAGATCTTTGGAGAGGCAGAAAGATCGTAAGAGCCAGAGATGGTGGATGACTGAAAGAAAGCAGCAGCACTAGACACAACAGGACTCGCAGAGACTATGACAGTATGCATGAGACCTTCACAAGCAAGCTCAAGCTAAAACATCTCAGCTCTGAGAAGGGGAAGTGGATACAAAGCCCTGCTCCTAACGCAAGAAGCTGTTTGCACATGGTATCTGCTGAGGGAGATTAAATCAGTTTTCTACAATGGAGAAATGCCAGTTATATCAACCACACTCCAGGGCAGACCCCAAACTCAGGAGTAGCTGGCCAACACTAAACAAACTTTGTTTTCTGTGTGCTTTGGGGGGTGTGGGATTTGCTTTTCTTTGTTTTGGTTTTGTTTGTTTGTTTCAATTTAGGGGGTTTACACAGCCAAACAATAGGGCAAGCTTGGGAGTAAGGATGGAGGGAGCCAAAGGGGTCAAGGACACCACACGGAGACCTACAGAGTCAACTAACCTGGGTCCATGGGGGCTCACAGAGACTGAATCACCAACCAAAGAGCATGCATGGGCAGGACCTAGACCCCTTGGATTTGCCTGCTTTTGGATCCCTTTCCCCTAGCTGGGTTGCCTAGTTTGTCCTTAGTGGGAGAGGATGAGCTTAGTGCTGCAAAGACTTAGTGTGCCAAGTGGGTTCTCCTGGGGGCCTCCTCTTCTCTGAGAAGGAGAGGGTGGAGTTAGGGGAAAGGGGATGTGAAGATTGGACTGGGAGGACAGAAGGGAAGGGCTGTGATCTGGCTGTAAAGTGATTGAGAAAGAGAGGGAGGGAGGAAGGAAGGAAGGAAGCAAGGAAGGAAGAGAAAGAAAGAAAGAAAGAAAGAAAGAAAGAAAGAAAGAAAGAAAGAAAGAAAAGAAAAGAAAAAAGGCAAAAATATGACTTGAGAGTTTATTTTTTTGAAAGAGGGGAAGAACATGAACTTGGTGGGTAAGGTCTGGGATATCTGCAAGAAGTTACATGAGAAGAAAGAATCTACTCAAATGTGTTGCATGACGAAAAAAACTTAAGTCAAATAAATACATACAAGAAAATGTGTATGGCCAACAATATAATCCAATTGGGACTAAGAATTCATGAGGTTTTTTGCTTGTTTGGGGAGGGGCGTCTGATGATTTTGTTTTAACATTGGTCTCAAGTAGCCCAGGTGACGATGAACTTCTAAAAACCCAGGGCCTCATGCATGCTAGGCCAGCACTCTACCAATCAAGCTATGTTTCCAGTCACTGAAAGAACTTTATTTCTGTCCCACTTGTTCCAGGCTTGTGCAAGGTTCTGGCTTTCAGGAACCAGCTGAGAGCAACTGTGTCTTCTGGCTCATGTTGCCAGTCCCTTACCTGGACAGGATTCCCTACTGCAGCGAAAGAAAGGGACTTACCTCTGAGAGTCAGCGTAGAAACTGCTGTCTTCCCTCTTTAACTCAGCTTGTTATTTACATTTCACATTTTCCTGCTGCTCCTCTAACCTTGTCATCACATTCCTTGATGTTGTTTTGACTCAGTTAACAAGGCTGGTTGTACATAGTCATCAAAACTTCCCAATCCATCACCCCTCTCGGCGGTCATTTGTTACCTCCAGCTCTTCATCGAGGGCCAGAGTCTTGTGAGGTCTCCTCTGGCCAAGCCATGTCCTTTTCCTGCATCAACTGCTGTTGTATTTGTTCAGGTCTTGTTTAGGAAGCCATGTTGTTGAGGTTTCATTCAGCTTTCCGAGGGATAAGCTCCCTAATTGATTACCCAACCAACTGGTCAGTCCTAAAAATATATTCATATGAACAACAACATGTTTTACTTATAAATGTATATATTTATGTATGTATATATGTAACAATAACAATTTTTTAAAAGAGAAATGCTATACTTCACAATAAATGGCTCAATTTTTAAAAAGTCATCACTTCAGGCCACTATTCCTAAGACTCACTTCTACTGAAATTACAGACTTAATGGGGAAACATAAGGCTGCCAGCTTCGCTGGATGTGGTGGCGCACACCTTTAATCCCAGTACTCAGGAGGCAGAGGCAGGAAGATCGCTGTGAGTTCAAGGCCAGCCTGGTCTACAAAGTGAGTCCAGGACAGCCAAGGGTACACAGAGAAACCCTGTCTGGAAGAAAACAAACCAGAACAAAGACTGAAAACTTCACCCAAGAGTCTTACCATCTTGATCAATTATTTCATTTAACAGTTGTAGCACAAGACAGGCATGCTTCAGGTGGGACTGAGGCTACTCAGAGTCATGTGTAGAGCTGTGTGACATACACTTAAGTACATGAAGAAGCTATTACAGGAATCTAGACGTAAGAAGAATCTAGACGCATCACCCTCTAAGCTCTCCCAGTTGATATGTGAATGAGGATTCTTTCTTTACCCTTCAGAGTGCTTACTAGCCAGTGTGATCTCTCCTCTCCTCTCCTCTCTCTCTCTCTCTCTCTCTCTCTCTCTCTCTCTCTCTCTCTCTCTCTCTCTCTCTCTCTCCCTCTCCCTCTCCCTCTCCCTCTCTCTCTCACACACACACACACACACACACACTGCTTTGTCACCTGACTGAGTCTTATTCGTACTGGTTGATAGGTTGATAGGTAGGAAATCAGTTCAGGATGCTCCCGTTAGCAAGTCAATACTCAGATGTACTGTTTATTTAGTGGCTGTTTTCAATGCAGTGTTTGCCATTCTGCAAAATGATGGATGGTGTTCCTCGTTATTACAGAGGCCGAGCTCTCTCTGAGAATGGGGCACCTCATCCATCTACTCAGGAAAACAACAGTTGTAAACTAATGCTGATAATTTGATTTGAATTCATGAGCATCATTTGATTGATTTTGAAAGGAAAACTTCACCTACATATGAAGAGCATAAATTTTCAGATATGATAATAGGATTCATTTTTTTTAATAGGATTAGACATTTGTCCCAATTAAACAAATATGCTGTGGGAGGGGAATGAGGTTTTTTTCTAGATGATAATAATTTTGAAATGTTCTTTTCATGGTCTGCATAACTATGGTGCCCAAGAAAAGTTTACTAGACTGTATTTAAATTATCAGCTTTATAAATTACATTGCCCACTCTTCACAGTAGAGTGGAGAGTGGGGTATTACTTTCTCACATACTCTGGTGCCTCACCTTTGACCATGTCCCCTGGAGGAGAAGACCTGGTGGCACTCAGAGGAAGGACAGCAGGTTACCATGAAGAGACTTGATACCCTATGAACATATACAGGGGGAGGTAATCCCCCCCCAGGAACAGTCATAGGGGAGGGGAATAAGGGGAAAATGGGAGGGAGGGAAGAATGGGAGGATACAAGGGATGGGATAACCATTGAGATGTAACAAGAATAAATTAATAAAGGAGAAAAAAAGTGAAAAAATAAATAAATAAATAAATAAATAAATTACATTGCCAAAAAAAGAAAGAAAACTCAAATAGCATTTATTTTCTTTGCATGCAGATGACTTCTATTATTTTACCTTGAAGTTTAAAACATAAGAGGTTTGCTTTTTTTCCTTTAAGAACACTTCATGGAAATGTTTCTCATCACTGTCATTTACAATGCATCTACTGGGATTTCATTATTAGGCTAGCCTAGCTGCTAAGGAAGCTAGGAACCATAGACCTCATTCTGGGATGACATCTGCCCATCTAAAACCCAAGAATTTTATTATTAACAAAGAACTAGAAAATACTATAAAGAAGTCCAAAAGATCCCTGATCTAATAGTAAAAATATGACTTAGCATTGTATAAAATAATTGCAATCTTTCACTGTTTAGTAAAGACTCAAAAGCCTGCAGAAAACCTGCATTTACTCTAATTTTAAATGAACTTTGTTGTAGCTGCTCTGTATTCCTCTTCTACCCTTTTATTGAGGCAGCATTCAATTATTTTTATAGGGGTTTCCACTGAGACCATGTGAATAAAGGCAAGCAAGAGGACAATATCCAAACAAGGGGTCACATCCAAAGGAAGGAAAGGCACAAGCTGGGGAGTAAAGGCAGTGGCGGCAGCTTCCTTTTCACCAGAAAAGGAGCAACCCCATATTAGCCCAGAAAGTGAAAAGGGAACAACCACTAATCACTAATTGATTCATGCCCAATAGAGGTGGTAATCAGGGACAACCAACATCAGCTGATGGGACAGAGAAACGCTTCAAGACTCTGCTAACGGCAATGCTCATCATCCGTTACATACCAGAATGCTGTACACAAATGCTTGTTAAGATAGTATAAATCATACAGGGAGGAAGCCTCCGTCTAAGAACAATTTCTTATAATGTATGGGAACAAGGCCAGAAAATAATCTCCATTAAGACAGCTTGAGAGCATGGGCTGGGGAGATGGTTCAGTGCTTAAGAGCACTGGGTTCACTTCCCAGCATCTACCTGGCATCTCACAACCTTCTGTAACTCCAATTCCAGAAGATCTGGTGCCATCTTCTGGCCTCAGAGTGTATCAGGCTTGCACATGGTGTATATACACCATGGTATATATACAAAGCCTCTAAGGAGCCTGCGGCGATCTCCCGACAAAGGTGGAGCCAGCCCTTCTTCCTGTCACCTTCTTATGGTATGAGGAAAGGGCTGCCCAAGTCTTTACTGTGGCAAGCAAAATACCCATAGGCATAACATAGTAATTAGAACAGTTTTAAGGCAACTTGAGCAGAAAACCAAGACAAAAAATAAAATAAAATAAGTAAATAAATAAATAAAAAGGTCTGTGTGCCAGGAGGTAAACTCCTTGTCTATAACAAAAGTAGATTTAAAAAGTCCCTTGGCAAGATCCTGAGAGGCACAAGCACAGGGGAGCACATATTCTTCAGAACTTCATCATAAGGACGATGCCATCAGTTAATAAAATGCAAGTGAGAAGAGCGCATACTTTGGTGAAGCCCACTATGAACAGCCACTGATGGAAGTGCATGGCTTGGTGAGCTCAGAACTACCATGGCTTCTGAACTGTGTTTTTCAGGCCATTTGTAACGTTTTAAGTTGCTTATTTATCTTTATGGGGGGGGGTGAATGAGTGTGGGTGTGGGTGTGTAGTGAATGTATGTACGGAGTGTGAGTTTGTGTGTGTGCAGTGAATGTGTGTATAGTGAGTGCATGTCTGTATGTGTCAGAGACATGTGTGCATGTGGTAATATGTGCGTGTGTGGTGAATGTGTGTATGGTGAATATGAATGTGTGTGTGTGGTGAAGGTGTGATTCGTGAATATCTGTGTGTGTGGTGAATGGGTTATGTAGTGTGTATCTGTGTGTGTGGTGAGTGTATTAATGTGTGTGTGTATGTGTAGTGAATGTGTGTGTATGTGATGAATTGTGTGTGTGTGTGTGGTGAATGTGTGTGTGTGGTAAATTGTGTGTGTGGTGAATGTGTGTGTGTGGTGAATTGAGTGTGTATGGTGAATTGTGTGTATGTGTGGTGAATTGTGTGTATGTGTGGTGAATTGTGTGTATGTGTGGTGAATGTGTGTGTGTGTGTGTGTGGTGAATTGTGTGTATGTGTCGAATGTGTATGTGTATGGTGAAGTGTGTGTGTGGTGAATGTGTGAGTGTGTAGTGAATTGTGTGTGTATGTGTGTTGAATTGTGTGTGTGGTGGATGTGTATGTGTGCAGTGAATTCTGTGTGTGTGTGTGTGTGTGTGGTGAATGTGTATGTGGTGAGAGAGAATGTACATGCAGTTCACAGGACAACTTTATGAAGTCCATTTTCTCCTTCCACTTTTATGTAGATGCCAGGGATTGAGTGTCCATCATCAAACTTCCAGAGTTAGTGCATTTACCCTCAGAGCCAGCCCTGCGTGTTCACTTTTTTATATCAATCCACATTCCAGGATTGTTTTTGTGCTAACACAATAATGAGCTCATTGTAGGCCTTAACTTGGTCCTAATCAGCTCTCCTCCATCTTTATCAATGAAATCATCCTTTATTGCACCCTTGGCCTTCTTTTGAGACACATGCTCTTATTCTGAGTCGCTGATTCAATTCAGCAATCCCAGTCTCCCACTCAGAACCCTGGAAAGGGAGAGCCGCTGAGTCTAGGCAGTAATGGAAGAACCTATATGCTCCCAAAATGGCAGACCATGAGTTCTTTCTGTCATAATTTAGAAGTCCTATTCGTAGCACATAAAACATTAACAACAACAACAACAGAAAGTAACTCAAGGATCATACTCAAAGTGACCAAAACCACTGTATGCTAAATCGAACTGCCCACCATTGGTGGCTCCAACTCTAGGCTAATCCTTTTCCCCGTGTGGGTAACCAGGGAAACAGTACCCAGTACCACATGGTTAGTAAAGGAACATACAAGAAAACATGCCAGAGCATATTGAACAGTGCATTGCACACATGGTGAATGTCAGGACTTTCATGGTTGCAGAAATGCTTCACACTTGTTTCTAGGAGTATTTTGTCACCCTGACTCACCACAGGGCCGATGTAATTGCCAGGTGTTGAGAGGATTTGCTTTTATGTTCATTGTTATATAGTTCAAGTTCCTGTTTCGTCTTCTGGGTCTTTATCTTGATTCTTCGATTTGTTTGCTGAATTTTCATTTTGCTTGCTCAGGAATAAAACGCTTCTGTTTATGATCCCTGTGCGGTGCGGCGCTGTGCTGTGCAGCTTTGCTAGTTTCCACAGCATGGCGTTCTTGGTGTGTCTTTAAAGGCTCCTTTCAGGGGAGCATGTGGGTATTGCCTCATCGCCAGCTGACTTAAAGAGCTATGTGAACAAGGTATCTTAAGTGGTGCGTTAGAGAAGAGGGGAGCCCGGATCCTCAGCCCTCCATTGTAGAGGAAATGAACACCTGCTTAGACATGGAGTTTTTTCTTCAATCAAGCCTCCCTCTGCCATAGCTGAAGTTGTACCCAACAGTAACAACTTTGGTGATGTTTCTCAGGGCACCTGGTAGAAGCACAAAATCAACAAGAAGATGAAAGAAAGGGCTAGATCAAGACAAAAACCAGAAATTTAATCCTAGTGGTTGCCAGGATCTGGTAGACAAGTCCAGCAAGCAGCAAGGTAGGATTTATAATATTTATAATATTCTATAGCATAGTAGGATGACAGATTTCCCTCCAGCCACTACCGATACAGGAGTAGAAACTAAAGGAGTGACTGTGGATCTTCCCACAGATGATTTACTTTATATATATATATTATATATTTTATATATATACTTTATATATATTATATATATATATATAACGGTCCTGGGTTCTATTAAAAAAGCAAGCTGAGCGAGCCATGGGTAGCAAGCCAGTAATCACGGCCTCTGCATCAGCTTCTGCTACCAGGTTCCTGCTCAGAAATAAAATTGCTAGCTTTCCTTTAGTTAAAAACAAGACATTTCTGGTGCTGTAGAGATGGCACAGAGGTTACAAGCACTGGCTGTTCTTCCAGAGGATCCAGGTTCGATTCCCTGCACCCACGTGGCAGCTTACAACCATCTGTAATGATATGGATGTCTTCTTTGGCTTTTGCAAGCACCAGGCACCAGTCAACTAAATTAGAAGGATGGTTGTCCCTGTCAAGCATGTCAATGAGGGAAGAGAATGAGTCAAAAGCTTTGGCAATGCTAAAGTGGCCTTTCCTCGGAGAAGCCAGGGCCAGAGAAGGGGTTTCATTCTAACAATGATGACTAGCATTTAGAACACTTTCTCAGACTCACTCTTTTTGTCTCACAAGAAGCTTGTGGTGGAATCACCATGATGGTACCTATTATATATCTGGGGAAACTGAGGTACAGAAAGGTGAAGTATTTGAATGAAGAAAAGAGAACTACAGCCACGTAGGAGGCTCATGAGGAAGCAAGTACAATTTTCTCATTGTTAGAAATTCAGGAGAAAGCCATGCCTGGGGAGATAAGGTAATTTTTTTCTATACGTGGGGTTTCTACTTCTCATACATCTAGGATTATGGGAAAGCACTCACACACGAGGCTGCTCACAAACTGGGCTGGGGCTGATGCGGCACAGCAAGAACAGCAAGACTGCTGCTCTGTCGATGTCTAAAATTTCTGTCCCTTCACCTTGTGTAGAATCCGCGCAAACCCTCACTGTCTTCCCGTCCCCTCTCAGGTAAGAGAGGCTCACCCCTGAGTCTCTCTAATGTGGGGTAACAATGAGTTACAGTCAGCATTTATCTCCTTGCTATATATTAATTTGAAGGGGTGGGGGTGAGCACTAAGAAGGGCCTGGGGGAATGAGTCAGAGGTTAGAGGAGGTTAGAAGAAAGACAGAGTGTTCTCTGGGTTGCAGCTGCTGGCTGAGACAGCTCAGAGGGGAGGAGTAGGCAGCGGGAGAGTGTGGGCACAAAGTACGGATGGCCTGCCTCTCTGTTCTCCCTTACTTTAGCTGACATGATGTTCTCAAATCTTCCTTTAGGAGATTTTTTTTTTAATGTGCAATTCCTCTCATTTGTTAAAAGGTCACTTTTCCAACAATCATAACCAATGCCTTTGTGTGCCCCTGAAGCTCTTCAAGCACAGAAATGCACTCGTTCTAAAGACTGTGAAATTTAGGAGTGATCGCAGAGTGTGGATTCTGTGCTTTCCCTTTTCCATCATGAGAACTGATCGCAGGTCTGTCTACTTAAACAACAGAAATGTATTCTCTCAAATATTTGGAGACCAGATGTCAGAAATCCAGATGTTTGCAGACCTCACTCCCGGTGGTTCTAGGAGAGGGTCCTTCCCATCCAGGCTCTGGAATGTTCACTTCGCTTCCGTGCCTTATGGCTGACACGTCCTCTAAGCTCCGTTTCCGTCCTCCCGTTAACTTCTCTAAGAAGTCTCATGTCTCCTCTGCCTTTTGGTGCTAGAGACTGTTTTAGAGCCCTGACCCCTTCAACTCATGGGGGGAAAAATTACTGAGACAGAGATTGTTCTGTGATCCCTCAAAAGGAGCCCACAAAGCGCAGCAGGCGCCTTCTGACGCTGGGTGACTCGCTGATCCCTTCAGGGCTCTTATCTACAAACGCAGGCTTCTCAGATGTTTCTTCAGGACCCTTCCAACTTTGGCATCATGAGTCTCCAAAAAAAAAAATTCCAAGCATATTTTAAAGGCCAGCATCTGCATAGTTAGAAAACAGACAAAAATAACATTATCACAGCCAGTTCTTTCACTCCGCAAATCATGTTGAATGCCCTTCTTCCTTACAAAGTAGGGGACCTTAATACATCCAGGAGCAGCACTATGTTAGTAACATTGCAGTAACTAGAGCACTAATGCTCAAAACCTTGCATGGTGCTAGGAACAAAACACTGGGCTGTTTTATGTATACTAAGCAGTCTATCAAAAGGGAAAAGAAGGAGGGAAAGACCACAGCAAAACTAATGTGAAGCTCATGGTGGCTTGATGCATACTAGGCTTTGAACTCTGCTCGGAAGACTGCCTGACAAGGCGGAAGTGTGTGGATTTTGGTTTCAGTTCAAGCTGAGATCAACACTAACTCTATGAGCTCCACAGCGGAGGAGCTAACTTCTTGGTGAAGTCCTTACCTAGCATGGACACATCCAAGGCTTGGCTTCCTGTTCCATCCCTCGCATCTGTGTAAACAGCCAGGAATGAGGGTGCTCATCTGTAATTCTAGCACAAGGGAGGAAGACAGAAAGATCCCCAAAACTTACTACCAGCTAGTCTTGCAGAAGCAGGGAGCTCCAGGTTCATTAGAAAAACTCTGTCTAAAAATATATATAACAAAAAATAAAGGTGGAAAGCGACTGAGAAAAACAGCCAATATCAACTTTCACCCTCCACATGCATCCCTGTGCATGCATGCAAATGCACAAACACATAGGCACTCATACACCACATACACAAGCATGCACACATGCACACATAAAATGCTCTAGAACCTATATAGTCATAAGGAAAATGGGAAAACCACCAGGCTGGAAAATTCCATGGAGAACAATGGAGACTCACGTAGGCGCCATTGAGCAGCAGCTGCTGGCCATGTGCTCATTCCTTCCGTTTGCCCTGCCCAGCGGAAGGTAAACACACCTGACCTTAAACCAAGTGATAGAATGTTTGAAGTTCACTTTTCACCTGTTTTCCTGCACTCTTCTTTTTCCCTCTTGATAGCAACCCTTCTAGGCAAAGAATCTGTCACTTGAACTTGCTTCTTGCCCAAACACAAGATATTCATAGCAAGATGTTGCCTAAACTAGCCTTCCAGTTGTGATTTCCAGCATAAAATGCATATTGAAGAGTGTGAGCATAAAGACAAAGAGAGGCCAGGAGTAGGAGAACAAAAGTTTACTCTGGAGTGTGTGGAAATAAAATAATGTCCCTCATTTGACTCAAAAGTGGAATGGAAGTCAGGTAACTTAGAGAGGAAGTAAAGGCATGAATATAAATAAATAAATAAATAAATAAATACATCCCATTTCTAACAAAATACATGCTCACAGCTAGTAGCTCACTTAAATTCACAGCTGATGGTGATTAAATAAAATGATGGGGAAAGTCATGGCCTTGAGAAAGAGAAGTCTATCCCATTGCCAGAATCACATGTTTGAGATCACTTCTTATGCCCCCCCAAAAAATATAAAAATGAATAATGTATAACTTTTAAATACATTTTTATTTTAATATTTGAGGGGTTTTTTTCTATCCAAACCTTTTCACTCACGATGATCTGAAGGAGAGAAACCTGTTCTTTAGAATCCCAAGTGTGGGATCGGAACGGTCTCTTGAGAGAACAGGTGATGTTAATTCGCTAGAAGAGCAACCACCTCGTGCAGGAGCTGAATTGCTGCCAACTGAAAAGATCCAGTGAACAGACTCTGGGAGGAGATATATAAATGAGCCCAGAACTGGCGGCGGGGCCGATTGAAGACTTGGGATAGATTTGGCTGTTCATTGCTGCCCTTCAAGATGCTCCTAGAGAAAACCAATCGAGAGAAGGCTTCAGAGCTCTGGCTCCTGCTAAGGTTCTGGGGTCTGGTTACCCCAGGTTCCAGTGAAAGAAATCCTGCGGACTGGAGAATCGTTCCTCAGAACTTATATCCTTAAGGTTTTGTTGTTGTGTCAATTAATCCTCATTTCCTACTGTTTTGGTTAATCGCGTTATAATTGACGTAGGCTCAGTCAATAAGTTGTTAATAAAATATTTTGGTTAAGAAAATTGAGTCTACAATGATCTGTGAAACTACATCTGTGGATCATTCCCAGTGAATTTGAAGCCAAGCTCAGATACGTGAAATCCCAGCAAGATGAAAAGAAGGAAGGAAGCAGGGAGGGAGGAAGGGAGGAAAGAAGGGAAGGAGGGAGGGCAAGATGACAAAATTACAGAACTTACTGAACAAGATCTTTAAAATTTGGCTAAACAACATATGGAAATATATATTATAAGATGTTGCTATGTGATGGTACTGCATTAATATTACAATTATTTTTTTAAAACCCTTAAAGCATAGAAATTTAAATTTTGTATTTGTATACTTATTAGATTTTATGTATATGAGTGTTTGCCCACGTACATGTATGCATATCGCATGTGTTCCTGGTGCCAGAAAGGGACATAGAATTGATTGTGATGGGAATTGCAGATGGTCATGAGCCACCATGTGGGTGGTAGGAATCAGATTTGACTAAAGGATGAATGCATGGCCCAGCATGCAAAAGTACTGGCTTCCAAGCCAGGTGACATGAGTTCCATTCCCAGAACCTGCACAGTGGAGGCAGAGAATCAACTCCTGATGGTTGCCCTCTGACCTCCACGTGCACGCACAGAGTGAGAGAGAGAGCAGGGGGGGGATGGGTAGAGACTTTTACTTTTCTATACCAAAACAATCTAGTGATCCAGTGATTGCAAGGGATGCATTATATCTCATGTAAAAATAACTCAATCCATCATTTTATAACTATCAAGACCATACAGTCTTGGTGGAGCTTTTTTTTTTTAATTGGACTGAAACAGAAGGTTTCATTAACTCTCACCATCATTGCTCTAAAGAAAAGCCGGCATCAGATAATGTGGAATACTTTATTAATTATCTGTAACTATGCCAAGGTATTCTTGGGGAAGGAAAGCAGAAAGCTCCCTCATAACCTGCACTGAGAATCTCACCATGGGGACTTTATTCTTATTTAAATTAAGAGTCAATCCTTTATTAAATATATTCTAACTAGCTACCACAATTATAGAAAAAAATGACTCTATGAATGAAAAGATTAAAGTCAGAAGAGGCAGAGAGGATCAGAACTGGTTTGCTGGCTTCCTCTAAAACTCAACACACCAGTGAATGCTTTGTAAAAATGTAAAGTACTATTATCACATTTTCAGCCACCTTTTATATGGCATCCTGTGCAGTTAAATTTTTCCCTAGATTTTAAATAAGAATCACAGAAACTCATTAGGAAATGAGACATGTTTACTTTTTAAGATATTAGGATTTTAAAAGAAGTTGTATGAGTTCTCTATGTGAGTTGGAGGGCTGTCCCATTTACATTATTAAGTAATAATTCAATTTCTGTTCTTGGCTTTTGTTGTTAAAATTATAAGCGGATAGAACGTAGGGGAAATGTTGATATTTAATGTGTGTGTGTGTGTATACATAAGTATTTACACGCACATTTTATGGGTGCCCTATTTAAAATCCTATTGCTTCACACGCAGACCTTCTATTGAGAGAATTACATAGACATACAGGGAGAATAATGGTTCTAGACAAAGAGAACACATTAATAACAGTGCGATTATTTTAAATTCGTTTTTTGGTTTTGTTTTTTACTGAAATGAGTGGAAAGTTAAATGAAAGAAACCTTGCTGTGAAACAGCATACGATCTGCTCATTTCACTTCTGTATCTGATAGACTTGACTTAACTTTCTCAACTAATTCAACTCTGCGTGCATGTATTTATGCTTGTGTTAGTGTCTTTGTCTGTCAGGGCTGAGATCAAGCCCGTGGCACTAGGCAAGGCACTCCACTAGAAGGCTACAATTTATTTTATTTTATGGGCATACAAATTAAAATATTTTCAAAACATGTTAAAAAATGGTAACCTCAAAACCTTTTCCACATAGTGGTGACAACCACAGCCACTTCTGAAACGCTGACAGTAATGTTTGCTGACTAGAGCCTCGTGTCAGAAGAGAATGCCCAGCTCTTTTGTCACCGTTCCCTCTAGCATCAGGGTCTGTCCTCTTTCACTTAAAAGTTTAGATTTGGGGACTGGAGAGATACTCAGAGGTCAAGAGCACTGGCTGCTCTTGCAGAAGAGCTGGGCTCGTTGCCTGGCACCTGTGTGGTGGCTCATAATCGTCCAGAGAACCTCACACCTTCATCTGGTGTCCGTGGGCACCAGCCACACACATGGTGCACACCAACACATTCAGGCAAAAAGACCCATGCACATAGAATAAAAATAGTAAATCTTTAAGTCAAATAAAAGTTTTGATTTACATCGGTTTCCCAGTTTAGGGATATTTGCTTACATTCTGATGTAGGACATCAGAGATGAGTTAATTAAAATTAATGAGTGTCAACCAGATCAGTAACCTTTTGTCAAAGTTATTGTTATTCACACATGGGGGGGGGGGAGAGAGAGAGAGAGAGAGAGAGAGAGAGAGAGAGAGAGAGAGAGAGAGGCTGACTTTTATTTTCTCCTTGCCCTTCAGCTCCACTCATCTTTTTATCTTTCAGGCAGACATAAAGCCAACAAACTGTATTCATAAACAGGTTGCTGCAGATGAGCAAGCCTCTTATACACGGTGATGGTGATGTGGGGTTAGCAATAAGAAGGGTGCATGGCATCTACCTTAACCTCCAGCTAGTGACCTGGAAATTCTTCCATCCTAGCAATCTCTCATCCTTCACGTCCTACTTGATTGCTAAAGTTCTGTGACAAGCCCCTTTTTGGGTAATCCTCATAACCACGATACCTGTGGGAGACCCTGACTGTTGATTTGGTAATTTAAAAAGAAACAAAATACTCAAAAACAAAACAAAACAAAAAACAAAGCAAAAAAAGAAAAGAAAAAAGAAAAAAAAACCAGCTGTTCCTCATCCTTACCAGTTTGATTAACTCGCTGACTGGTTTGTAGCTTTTCAGTGAAATGATTTTAGGATGCATATGATGAACTTACCCAGTTTCCCCAATTTCCTGAAAGGTGTATAAGCAAAAAGCTAGGCCAGAAGAAGCACTTAAGCTGAGTCCCTGTATTTTTCACAGTCACTCGTAACAAACATGCAGTTTGAAAGCATGACTCTAAATTCAATTTAGGAAACTAAAGACTCCAAAGAGTCTAAAGCCGTTGTAAACCTGTTGCCATTTTTTTCTCTATCTGAAATTCTAGCATATCAGTTGAATAATTACTTCTTTTTTGTTTTCTGTGACACTTGCATATTATTAAAAATATCCTTTGGCCCCTCTCTCTGTTAGGTAATAAAGTTAACACAAAATGTTCTTGGTGAATGTATCCAGGAGACAAACAGGTGATGTTTCTGGAAGACTACAAAAGAAAGTACCAGAGTGAAACATGAGTAAACAATATATTATTTTTAATTGAAAAGAGTTGACAAACATACATATGTGTGTGTGTGTGTGTGTGTGTGTGTGTGTGTATGTGTGTATGTAGAGAGAGAACACATGCAACACAATATTTTGAAGTATATACATATGTAATGGTTAGATACAGGAGATTAGAAATACGTTACCATATAGTGATCATGTTTGGTGGTTAGAACTTTTAAATATTCAGTCTCAATTTTTTTTTCAAGAATACAGTGTGTTGCTAGGCAGTGGTGGTTTTAATCCCAGCACTTGGAAAGCAGAGTGAGTTCGAGGCCAGCCTGGGCTACAAAGTGAGATCCAGGACAGCCAAGGCTACACAGAGAAACCCTGTCCCAAAAAAACAAAACAAGGGAGTGTACAAGTGAGGGGAAAACAATTGAATTGTAATCTGAATAAAGTAATTAAATAAAAAATAAAATAAGCAAAAAAATAGGTAGAATAGAATAGAATAGAATGCAGTGGGTTGTCTTTACCTGTATTCACTATGCCATACACTCAGCCTGCTGAAGTTACTGGTCCCACCTACTTAACATCCTTTAACCAACATACTCCTCATCATCCTGGCCACCCACTGTTCTCACTCCACAGTTTGTTTCTATGAAATCAACTCTGTTTAGAGTCCACATATGAGTGAAATAGTGTCTTAAAACACGCTGTTATGAGGGGCTATGAGGTAACTCAGAAAATAAGGGTGCCTACCACCAAGCCTGATAGCTTGATTTTGATTTCTAGGATTCAAATAATGGAAGGAAAGAAGTGACTCTTGCAAGTTGTCCTCTGACCTCCCAATACTCCAACATTTCCTGTGCTGTGTGTGTGTGTGTGTATAAATAAATAAATAAATAAATAAATAAATAAATCATTCTATTTCATCAATCACCTGGGAGGCAAGCCTTCAGGCACATCTATAAGGGATTTCTTGGATTAAGTTAGCTTCTGACTGTGCATGAGAGGTTATCTTGAATAGGTTAGCTGAGGTGGAAAGCCACACCCTAAAGGATGATGGCATCATCCTTGCCTGTGCTTGGATTCAGGACTGAGCAGAAAGGAGGATACTAGCTGAGCCTGAGTACTCAGCATTCTCTGCTTCCTAGAGGCTGACTCAGTGTGACCAGCTGCCTCAGGCTCCAGCCACTGGACCTCCCTGCCACAAAAGACTCTATTCTTAAACCATGAGCTGAAATAAATCCTTCCTTCATTGAATCTTTTTCCCAGATATGTTATCACAGTGGAGGAAATGCAACTGGTTACAATGGCCCAGGCTGTCCTTGAAGTCACAACTTCCCAGACTCTGAGAATAGATACGTGGCTTTGCATATATGCTGTCGATCCTGTTGCTTTTGCTCACAAGTCTTATTCAGGAAAAAAAAAAAAAGACAAAACAAAATAACCTCTCTGTTAGTTCAAGGCCAGCCTGGTCTACATTGTGAGTTCTAGGACAGTCAGGGCTACATGGAAAGACCCTTTCTCAAAACAAATAAACAAAAACCCAACAAAGCATTTGTAATAGACTAATTTGAAAGAAAGAAAATTAAGAAATAGAGCACAGGAAATCATACCTGTCCCATGACTCCTAGATTTTCTCTTGGTAAACGTAAAGACTTTTCAGTGAATTACCAGTTTCATGAGGTTAGGAGTACAAAACACCCCAAATACACCTTTGCAAGAGGCACAGCTGAACAGAAAGGAGGTGGCACAACCTCAGTGTGATACAAGCAAAACATTCAGCCTCCTTGCAATACTGAACAAGCACCCAAAGTCCTAATGAGTGAAGAAGGTCCCGCTCATGTGCACAGCTCCCAGATCAGAACAAAACCGTGACAGTGGAACAGTAGCAGCGGTGTTAGTGGCAGTGTTCCTTGGTTATCACACCTGAAAATATGAAAAACCCCTCAATCGGCTCAAGTAGCACTCATGGTTAAGAGTGAAATTTTATCAACAGTAGCGAACATACGGTGCATTAGGACACTGGCCAGGAGATAAAGTGATGGATTAAAAGATAAATGACTCACTGACAAACAGAAGGACAAATAGAGTCACAAGCAAAAGGTGAGCTTACCTGAGGCAAGAAGAAATGATGTGTCAGCAAAGACAACCCTGAAACAGGAATGTTTTTATTTCTTTTCTAATTTACTTCTTCTAGTATCATAGTGTGTATGTGGGGAGAACTCTCTTAAAATCTCTATGATATGGCATAGTTTTCCATCTGTTAAATGAAGTTAATCATGTTTTCATATAGCTTTGAAAGAAGAGGCAAAACATGCTTAACGTATTTGGGGTCCTTAGAAACCATGCCCTCTATTCATTAGAACTATTTAATGTAAGTCATTTATTTTGTAATTGGAGTTCAGTGGGTAGGTAGACAGAGTGAATATGTAAAATTAGGAAATATCAGAATATATTACCAAAGGGCCTTAGTAGTCTCTTGCTCAATATGGTAGCTGACTTCCTTTCTAGAAATAACTGAAATGTAGACTGAGGGAGAGTGTCATTCTGTGTTTCCCAGGACACCACTGGACCAGGAATTGTGCATCTACTGTAGGAATACCAACCACCTTCAGCTTCCAGGCAGAAAAGGGTGAAGCAAAGGATCAAGGGAGCTTAGGATGGCTCTAAGGGCCCACCCTGACTTGGGCTAGTCGACAGCTGCTTTGAGAACAATCTGTAATGGAGGCTCAGAGCTCTGAAACCAAGAGAGCCAGGTTTGGTTCAGGCAGGCAGAATGGCTGTTTCGAGAACACCCAGCTGCTTGCCTTCAGAGATGGGCACTGCAGTGGGCAGAGCACAGAAAAGATGGCGGCATGGAACGGTCCTGATACACTGGTGAATGGTAGAAGCTCAGGAGTTCCAAAGCCGGTGGTGATTCCACACTGTTAAAGCCCTTTGGTTAGCCATGCTAATGGTGGAAGGTTCAGGTAAACACCTGGGCCTGGTCGGTTCACGGCTGGACAGCAAGTCCCACAGCAGCTGCTCTATGTTGTCCAGTCAGCTGCTCTGAGTAGTCAAGCAGGCTTCAGCATCAATGGAGGCAGTCAATATGGCTGCCTGCTCAGCAGCTGGGGATGGTGGGGTGGGGGCGCTTGTCCAGCAATGAATCCTTCAGGGAGGAGAGGAGCCCTTCCTTCCCCAGAATAAATGTCAAGTCTCAGACAATCTTTAGTAAACTGATGGTCCCCTTTATTTCATGTAAAACAGGAATTTCTAAACCTTGGGCAGTGGGGAGGAGTTTTAGGGGTAAATGTGTTTGAATCCATAGGTCTGGGAGTGCCATGGATACTTTATTTACACGCAGCAGCAGTATTTCCAGGAATCCCCAGGTGCACAATGAACAAGTTTATTATCGGGAAATGATTGAGCCTATAATCTCCCTGAGGGCTATGGAACATTGGGGCTTCCCCAGATCAGGTGGAGAAGAGGGTACCCAGGTGAGGAAAAGAATCCATCCTTTTAGCACCCAGCTCAGGGGCTGTCCAGTAATGCCAGACTTAACAGCTGGGTTCAAAAGGAGAGGGGCCAGTCTATGTCCTGTCCAGGCCTTGATTCCTATGGATACTGATTTTCCCATTTGAAAGCTACTGTAAAAGCCCCAATGTAGGAAATAAGGTTAAGCACCTTCAAACCTTACTTTTTAAAATACCTTAACAGTCTGGGGATGTTAACCTCAGATACCTGTGATATCACAAGCTGAGATCCCCTTGAATTCATTAACCCTTTTCCATGATATCACCCAACCTCCTCTGTCACATTCATTAGTCTACCTATGGCACAGGGAAATAACATGTTTGAAAAACAACAACAACAACAACAAAATCAGGATATGGGATTCATTCTTCTTTAGCCTACACTTGCTAAAACTGAAAATCCATTCATAACGTATCTGTATCTATCCTTTCCGAAATGTCAAAATGGGTCCAGTTGGGGCCCATTTTCGATAATGGAACAAACTTAGATGGGGGTTAACCTTGTGGATCATTCGGTGGCTTTTGTAATGAAATGACCCTTGTCTGTCTCCCCTGGTTGGCTTTCGGTTAAAAACAACTGGACAGTGGCCCAGCAGCTCCACGAAGACTGCATCCTTGGGAACATTGTCTTTTTTCTACATGTGTCCCCTGACACCCCTCGCCCAAAATTTCGTCTTCAGCGCTCCATTCAGCCTGCCACATGACTAACAGTAATAAACATTCAAACTAGACAGGGTTGGTTGATTTCTCATTTCTCCTTTCA
The DNA here is from genome assembly GCF_964271855.1 of Acomys minous. Taxonomy (NCBI): domain Eukaryota; kingdom Metazoa; phylum Chordata; class Mammalia; order Rodentia; family Muridae; genus Acomys; species Acomys minous. The sequence continues at coordinate 84,554,870 of NC_140496.1, forward strand.
GCGTGGCATGGTTTTATACAGTAGCCAGATTCGTAACAGGTTTTTCTAGATTTCACTCTCTACTCACCTACAGGTTCCTGCAAATATACACGTCCTTGTTACCCAGTTCTGCCCCTCTGCCTCTTTAGCTCTAACATAAAACCATTCAAACCCAATTCAGAGACTTCACCCTCCCTTGAGTCCTTTGAGAGAGAGAGTCGCTTTACAAACCGGATTTCTAAAATTTTATACTACTTTCAGGGTGACCTGAAAATCTGGGCTCAGAAATAGCCCCGAAATTCCCCTTCTCAAAATTAACAGCCAAAGACAAATAATGGAGCCTGGCTTTCTCTCTCCTCTTTCAGACATTCGCTTGTCCTTGCTTCTTTTCTAGCACTCACAGCTCTCATTGTATCCGTTCCAAAGGGCTTGTTTGTTTGTTCATTTGATGGTTCTGTCTGGTTTTTGCAGGGGGGACTGATCCTGTTTGCTTAGTTGGCTGAGTTATTGTTTTGTTTCATTTAGTTTTTGCTTTCCCATCTCTACATTTTCCCTTGCTTTTTTTTTTCTTTCTTTCTTGAAATGTTCCAGATTAATTGTCTGTATTTCTTAACCTTAGTGGGCTCTGTCCTTCCCGTGCCTGACTACTTTAAGTTCAGCACACTAGTTATAGTATTTAGGATGTCAAAGTTAGGCAGATAGAAAGTCAAAGTTAAGTAAGCCTATATTCAAATATCTACCGGCCACTTACCAACTTTGTGGCCTAAGTAATTTCTTAGTGCTCCAGGCTCAAATGGTTACAAGTCTGTGCTTTAAGCAGCGAGGCAATCATATGCTGGAGGCATAATCATCTGCAGACCTCATAGTGCATATTTAAAATGATGCTCGCCACTATGGACTGTTGATATAAGGAAGATGTGGTCAACAAATAGCTGTTTGGCACAGTGGATAAATAACCTAGATGCTTTATCACTAACTGCAGTTACTGGACTCACTTTAGGATATATGAAGTTACCTGATTTCATGTTGTTCTCAACAGACATTATGCTTAATATACTTACCTCATTTTTTTTCCTAGGAGTTTATTTCTCATGACTCCAGATAGTGAGGGTTACCCCACACCAAAGAAGCAGTTTCATTCAAGTCCGGCTTAGTGGATCTATGAGCTTACTAGGATGGCTGACAGGAGCCCCCAGAACCTTATCGACCACGCCCACTAACATGGATTATAGCTCATGAAGCACGTCACTGAATGACCTGTGCCACTTATTACACCACAGAGGAGGCTTCTTTCCTCTGGTCAAAATGTTACTGTTCCTATCACCTCAAGGAGGAGGAGCCTTGTTCTTCTAAGGTTTTAGTAAGTTTCATGAGCCTTCCCTTTCCCTGTAAGAAGGTCTGTTTCAAGCCTGGGAGACAACACCACAAAAAAAATTAAAATAAAATGCAGGTGACCCATCTTCTTAGTTTTCTCCCATGGACTGAATGAAATTTAGCATAGAAATCTGGAAGAAATGATGTCACCCTTCATAAGCAATGCAAATATGTCTCGCAGGGGTGCTGTTGAGTCTTTGCTTGTCCATATCTCTCCTGCATGATTCAGCTTCCTTTCAACAGCTTTCACTGAAATACCAACCACTAAGGATATAAGTCTGAAAACAACGACTATGAAACATCACTAGAGTCCTTGCGTGATCACAAGATGAAGAGCACAGGAAGGAATCATAGACCCAAGGATTTCAACATCTAATGGGGGAGGGGGATCTCAGAGTGGGAGGTCCGCCATGGCATCAGTCACCTCCCTGCACCCTGGTCTGTTCTAGCTGAAGTGCCTGCCTATTTCTTGTGCCCCTTCCTCTCTCTTTGCTTTTAGCCCATCCTAAAAAAAAAAACCAAGAGCCCATCAGAGAGATACCTATATATAGAGAATTGCTGCAAATTCTTGCTTGGCCTTCCAAGAAAGTCTGCAAGAAACATTTGTAGGATGATTTGAAGAAATCAGAAGCATCCCAAGAACCAAGTATTATCCAAAAAACAGCATAGGCTTTCGAGTTTGTTGTTGAGATAGTGATGTTGTGATGACAGCCCCTTTCTCTAGACTCCAAGTCTTCCTCTAAAAGTATAAAAGGAATAAAAATTATAATATATAGTATTACTACTTATAAGAATTAATATGAAAATTACAAATGAGATAAAAAAAACTAACATTTTATATTAAATGAAAGACTTTTGGTATTTGAAAATCAGCATAATAATGACAGAACCATCTACTTTAAAATCAGTGTAGGGGGCTGTAGGGGCTGGATTAGTTGGTACAGTACTTACAAGCAAGTGTAAGGAGCTACGTGTGAGCCACAGAACCTATGTGACAGTGTCTGCAGTGTAGGAGAGCTGGAGACTAGTGCATCCCTGAGGTCACTGGGTAGCCAGTCTAGGCTAATTGTGACCATCAGGCCAATGAAAGATTTTTGTCTCATAGGAGGTAGACAGTGTTTCTGAGAAATACCCCTGAGACTGTCTTCTTGCCCTCATACATACTCACACTCACATTGGAGTGTTCATATACATACATATAAACATACAACATGCATACATTTTAAGAGTGAGCATAATAATAGAATTTTCACATAATGAATATTAAATGAAATGATGATGCCAGACCTAATAAAGACTTCTCAGATTATAGAGGTAGTCCAAAAAGACCAACCAAGAAGAGTATTGCATTCCTGAATTTATAGAAGTGGTCAGCTCATCAGATTTACCAGTTCAGTTCAGATTGTTACTTTGATTTTATTTTATGAACTTGCTCTCAGAAGCTAAAAGAAATGTTGTCTAGCAGTTACATTTAGGTATAAATAGCAGTTCCCATTTAATTCATCCCCACAATGGTAAATTAGCACATGAGCTAGAGAGGTGTCTCACCTGTTAAGCGGGCACGCCAAACATCCAGAGGACGCAACTCTGTTTACCAGCACCCACATACAGCAGCTCACAACTGTGCTATATACTAACTCCAGCTCCAGGAATTCTCTCTCTCTCTCTCTCTCTCTCTCTCTCTCTCTCTCTCTCTCTCTCTCTCTCTCTCTCTCTCTGCCCTCCCTTGTCTCTCTCAAAATAATAAAAATAAAATTTTTCATTAAAAAAGTTAAAACAAAGTCTTTTCTTCTTTCTTTTTGATGTGTCCTCACTAACACCAATAATTGTGTTGACACTTTCCCTAACTCAGTTTTACATATGCTAAAAAAAAAAAACCAGTGATGACCAAAAACCAAAGAAATATAATTTGCATTCTAATGAAATGATCCTGAAATTATCTGCATTTTACTGCAGCTTCACCTGTTGTCCTAAAATACAGATTGCTCTGGGTTCCGGCTTAGAATTCTCTCTCTATGCAATGCAAGAGATGATTGAAGAACCCCCAAATGAGGACAGCATCTAAATACCAGTATGCTGTATCGGGGCCCCTTCTTATTTACAGCACGTTAGATACTGTGGCTGGCCGCGGCACATTTCACACACGTTCAAACTGCTTCGAGAAAGAAAAAGCAGTAGAGCTGCATCCACGTTGAAATGAGGCAGACATTTCAGATTTCCATAGACAACTGAAAAGCTAACATCTGTTAGAGTCCCCCCTCGGGTCTGAGGGCAGCCTGTGTGCGAGTCTTCATATCTCTGAGTGTGTGCACACGGGCCGAGAGGGTGTAGACTTCCATCTTCAAATCTGCAAAGATTGAGAGATTTCAGAGGGCCCAGATGTGCCAAAGGTCAGGGAGATCAATAGACAGGCCCTACCGCGAAAAGAAAGGGGGTGGAATGGAACACGGCTGCAAGAGTGAAGCCATCGAGAGGTAAGGGAGTTTCTGAATAATTAAAAAGTTAAGAATGAGCAAAGTCGGTTGCCATGGGGGAAGGAGGTAGGGTGAGGGGATGGGGGTGGGGGGGGGGGGTAAATCGGTTGATGTGGTAATTAACAATTTGGTGGGAGCCTAGGCAGGTCACCTCCTTTCTCAGATCAGAGCCCCATCAGAAATTCTTTCAAGTGTCCTTCTGCGTCGCCAAAGATGACAACAGCAAATCGATAAGTGCTTGAAATGAAAGGGGATGTTGGCGAGCCCCCGGGCTACAGATTTCCCACCGCCAGCCTTTTCTGAACTCCTGTAGCGTGCCTTGCACCGCCCCTCTTAAGATGAGTTACCTTTTATTCCTAGTCTCGGGACGAAGGTGAATGCTCAGTTAGTTTATCTATTAAATGTCCGCGCTGGCTCCAGCTCTCAGATAGGGTGGAAAGCAGCGCTTCGACTCTCTCCGGCCTGCGGGAGGTACACCAACACTCGGGAAACTTGGCCTGCAGGCTGGAGGAGACCCTCACAGGTCCAAGTCTCTCCCGCTGTAGCACTTCTGGGTTGGGACTGGAGGGTTCCAGAGAGAGCAAAAAAGTCAGAGGCATTGTGGTCAAGGGCGTTCTCTTTACCACTTCATTTATCTACAAACAAATACAAAATTACTAACTACAGATCAAGACCTGTTCTGCAAAATTAAGACTCCACGATTCAGAATTCTAGATACTGGTCTGTTATCTCTCAGTATCCGTTCCTCTCCTAATAAGTCTTGGTTTAACACAGCCTTTCCCCGGACGTTTTAATTAGGTAATTCATTAGTGAGTCAATACAGACTTTTATATATTCTTTTAGCTCAAGTGGTTAAGTACTAATTTCAGAATGATTATAAAAAACAGGAATAGACAATGCATAATAATTTTAATTTATATGCAAATCAATCAGTTCGCCTTAAATGCCTTTCTACAAACAACAATTATTATACTGTAGCATCAAAAACCCTGATCGAACCTCTCAGATAATTCGGAAACAAGATCTGGATTGGGGAGAAATTTTAGAATCACCAACAAATCAATAATTTGTGGGGAAGTTAAGCACCACTAGCAGTGGGTATTTACATATTTGCTTGTTGTCAGATAAAGGAGCTAGGGCAATTGCTTGCCAGTGCTGAGGAAAGCAAATGGTAGTGTGTAGCCCACCACAGCGGCCTTGAAAAGAATATTGTGCCTTTTCTAAATCCTGATTGGGATAAGTGAGTTGCCTGGGGTCACCCCATATCTGTCCTTGGTTTTGCCCTCTGTGGTCACAAAATGTTCGTCTTCTGTTAAGCTTCCTATTTTAATCCCTCTTTGACAACCCTGTTCACCGCTTCAAAATATTGTTCGGGATGAATACAACTCAAAATCTTCCTAAAAATTATCTGAGTCTGTGGAGCCAGCACCCTCCTGATGCACTTCTAAGGTTTGTAAGTCCTCTTTGCTCCCCAGCTCCCTTAAATCAGATCATCGAATATTCACCAGAAATTATTGAAAGAAATGGTCCAATGCTTGCTTTACTGGAAGGCTATTATCTTTAGGTACAGCTCAAATTTGGGGGAAAAGCAGAAAGGATGTAAGCTTGAGGGTGTAGGGTACTGCTAAGATATAGGAGGGAGGGAGAGAGAGAGAGAGAGAGAGAGAGAGAGAGAGAGAGAGAGAGAGAGAGAGAGAGTGAGTTTTAACCAGGGATTACCAGCACTGGAGTTGTTTATGTAAAAGTGTAACATCCTTGAAATTCACAGATACACAGGTCAGCGTCTCCGAAGCCCAGGCTCCCAGTCCAGACGACCTGGCCCTTAAGGAGCTAGTACCTTTGATGCCACAATCTTGTTTACTTCTGCAAGGCAGAGAATTGCTCGCCTGGCTTGGACACTCCCTCTAACCCCTTCTACTTCGAAGTAGCAATCAGAATCTAAATACAATCGCTGTGACCCACTCTGGGTTGTTGCTTTGACGAAAGAGGAAAAAAAAAACCCTGAAATCCACATCTTAAATCAGCTCAGTGGTCTGTTACCCACCCCTGCCCACCCCTACCCACCCCCAGCACCCTGCCTCCCTGCTGCATGCCTAATGTATTCCCTGGTGATTCTGGGCATTAATTAGTTGTTTAATGGGAGTATGACTAAAAATGTAAAAGAAGGATTAGGAGCGTGAAACGTATGTCCAGCTCCTTCCCCACACTCGAGGAGGGAGTGAGATTCATTCGGGATCTTCTATTTCTCCAGGAGCCATTTGCATTTCCCACCAGCTGCTCACTTCAGCTGCACTGGTGCTTGGCTCTGCTGAGGACCCAGCTCAGCGCGGAGGGACTGCAGCCGCCCAGACTGGGGTTAAGCAAGCCGGGTGGGGGAGATTCCCGACGGAGTGAGGAGAGTGGCGCAAGAGCTTCGCTTCCCAAGAGTTGCCTAGGCAGATAGGCGCGGCTCTTTAGTGCAGCTCCTTTCTCTTTTTCTCTTGTTTCAAGACGGTCTTGCTTTTCACATTCTTCCCACTTTTCTGTGAGATTCCCCAGCCTGGCCACCAGCTTTTGGCCAGGCTGATCTAATATAAGCACCTCTTAATTTCTCTAGCAAAGGGAGAAAGGAAAGACAGAAGTGGGACATTAGCCCATTATTTTGGAGTGTGAAGAGCCAGCAAAAACAGTGGAATGGCAGATCCATCCACAGTGGACAATGCTGTTATCCAGGACATGTCCTGATGAGGTGAGACCAGAGTTCAGTTGGAGGACTTGTAGGAGATACTTGATTTTCCCCCAAAAGGACTCAGAAACAATGAGGAAATAATAATAAAAACAACATGAGACTGTTTCTCCTGTTTCTCTTCTTTTAAATGGCACTGCTTTGAGTTTCCATTGGGTAAGAAGAAAAAGCTTGAGTTTTCTTGGCCATTACAAGGTTAGAGATGGCTTAAAATGCAGATCTCTCATCAGTTTTCTTCCAGGCTGAAGAGGCAAACTCTTTCCATAAAATGAGTCCATCTGTCGACTGTTAGCTATTTCAAAGTGAAGGGATTTGGCACTCAAAACAAATTGAGCAAGTTTGTTTGCCTGTTTTTACTGCTAACACCAATGAACTGAAAACACCAAGTCATTCAAGAAAACACGGAACATACTACAGACAGCCCCCAAATTCAGAGAAAACTCAGTGTGCGCACAGTAGCCCTGGGATTAGCTTTGCTCGTATCCCGTGGGCATTCTTCAGAGGAGTCAGTGTATTTTCCTCAAATTACATGAATTGATGTGCTGATTTAGAAAGAAGTGCAGTGTGAATTTGAGAGAGAACGTTGCTTTCCATTAGGGACCAAGGAGAAATGAGTTTCACTGGTAGGTCTAATTGGGTTTTGTTCCCAAGCAAGGATTAATATTGGTGAGAAAACGCCAACCTATCAGGTACGGTTGTTTTCTGATAATTTCCTAAAACATATATTGACAGGATGCCCTTGAGATCGGAAAAAAACTTTGTCCCATATGCCTGGCAGACGCCTTCACACCTGGTCCTCCAGGCGAATCATATTTATCGTCCTTCCTCCCGAAGGCAAGACCCGGCCAAAATATCCTGTTCCTTACCAAAATAAAGACTCATTAGGAAATCAGAAAATGAGGAATTAGAAATAGGACACACTTTTAGAAGTGGGAATGGCCCTTCATACCTTACACGCCCTGGACTTTTAAGAGCAAACGTTCACAAGGGGGAAACGGTCCTCCTTCCCCGCCCCCATTCCGTGCAATTTAATACCACTCTCAGTCAGGAACCTTAACCTCGTCATTTTAAAAAATGAGATATCCGTGACCCGGGGTGAACTTGTTGAGTGTAGGTACAGCAGAGGAAACTCTAGACTTGGAAAGTCCCAGCCTTGAGTCCGAGATCTCATCCCTGCACAGACACTGGCCGGTCGGTGTGTGGCCCTGTCTACCTGTGCTCCTACGCTCCAAACGCTGGGATATACCCGCCTTGACCTCAGACGCTGTGCCTTAGTCGGCCTGGCCTCTGGTGATACCTATCTCTCTCTCTTCTCTCTCTCTCTCTCTCTCTCTCTCTCTCTCTCTCTCTCTCTCTCTCTCTCTCTCTCTCTCTCTCTCTCTCTCTCTCTCTCTCCTCACTGTCGACTGTGACCCTCCCACCTCCAGCTACTAGCGCTCCCTATTTTTCTAACTTCCCCACGGTCGTCACCATCTCCTTCGCCACCCCATCCATCCACCCACTTCCAGTAAGCCCTCTGTAGATCTCTCCCTTCCTTCAATCTCACAGCCCCTTGTTGTCACTCCGTGCTGTAACCAGTTCCTCAACTCCGAAAGCCTGAAAGGAGGTCACGCGCGCACACTCACACCCACACTACCGAAGCCTCACACGCTTCAAACCAAGGCACACTGCCCTTTGTTTCGTTTCATGGGCCACTTTCCTTGTCCCTTCCTCGTGATTTCGCTCCGCGCGAATAGGTTTCGGTCTTCCCAGCCTCTGCCAGCCCCACACACACCCACTTATATTGAAGGGCCCGGGGTTTGACACAGGATTTTTTTTTCCCTTGTCCTCCATCCCATCCTCGTCCCCTCACCCCACCCCCTTCCCCAGCTTGAGTGAGCTCTAGCCGCTGGGCCAGCTCTAGCTGTAGCCACCCGCCTTGCTCCTCTGCCGCCACAGCCCCTCTCCAGGGCTTCACTTCCCAGCCCTCGACGTCCCGCGTACCGACGGTAGCCCCAGCACGCTCCCCCCCAACCCACCCCCCAGTGGCCCAAGCGGTGTGCTGGCTCCTTGATCGCCTAGCGTACTGCAGGCTCGGCCGCCCGCCCGCGCGCCACTGTGCACTGGAGTTTGGTGGAATCTCTGCTGACGTCACGTCACTCCGCACACGGAGTCGGAGCGGAGGGAAGAGAGAGGGATGAGAGCGAGGGAGGGGAGAGAGAGTGCGAGACCGAGAGAGAAAGCCGGAGAGCAGCAGGCAGAAACTACCGGCGCCTGCTAGCTTTCGCAGCCCCCCGCGTGGACCCTCTGGGAACTTGGCATCTTCAAGATCCCCGCGGTTCCCCCCAGGCCCGCTCCACGGAGCTGGCTGTGCAGCCGGAGCCTCCGCCGCCCGGCAGTCACCCTGGGAAGCGGTGGGACGCAGAGACAGCAGCTCTCTCCAGTAGCGGGTAAGTGGAGGCCCTCTCTCCCACAGAGCTGTGAGATAATGCGAGTCTGGAAATTTGTTCCACTTTGGAGAACCTCCGCCGCGTGTGATTTGTGACTCTCCGGGCTTGTTTCTCCCGAGGTAGCGCAGTTGGCAAACAAATCTTGCAGAGCCCTGCTCCTTTCGTCCTCAATCGCAGACACTAGAACAATCCTGCCGGGCGTTGAAGTCGAGTGGAAGCCAGACTCGGCTGGCATTTAAAACGAGGCATCTTCCCTGAAATTTCGATGCCAACAAGACTAAGAGAAATCCTCTGGCTGAGGATTAGCCTGCCCAAGATAAAGGGCCGGCTACAAAGTTTCTGCTACTGGAATAGATTAGTCCCTTCCCATCATTACCCATTGGAGAAAAGAGATTCCATCTTAACTGGCAGTTAGTGACCTCTCAGGCCCAAGCGAATTACCTGGGAGCCAGGCCTAGATGCCAAGCCCGCACAATTACTTCGGATTATAAATCCTTTAAATTGATCACCGGTCAGCTCCAATCTTGGACTGCAGGAAACGCATTTTAAACTGATGCAGGGAAGCAACTGTTTTGCAACCGGTAACTAAGTAAAAACATGCGATTCCAAACCGGGAAACACGGTCTTTTTACTGCAATTTAGTCACCTTCTCTAAACAACTTAGAAATAAAACTATCCTAAGAAACTGGGGCGTTTTTGTTTTTATTCTGTTATGTAAGAGTGCCGTATTTTATTGAGGCAAATTAAAATGGGAGGGGGGCTTTTGAAAATATGAATTACAGTAATAGTCATGCATACATTCTAAACTATTTAACAAAAAAATCTGATTTTAAGAGATCTCTGCATCCTTTTCAGACCATTAGTCCAACTAAAGATGTTTTAATCACATAAAGTATCATTTGGAGGCAACTTCACTTAAAATGCACATACCAATAATTTCACAGAAACTAGGCTTGTAACCAAAATGAATTGAGGGTTTGTTTTTTGTTGGTGGGGTTGAAAATGAGCACAGTAGTCCAATCATCGACGTTTAAAGTTTTGTTTTGTTTTGTTTTTAAGTAGCTACTTCACTTATGGAATGTTTTGCTTTGCCTCAACAAAACTACAGTTAAGTTATTGGCCTGCTTTGTCCTGTAAGTAGAGCACGGCCTTTTAATGCCCCAGAAGCATGCATTCCACGGAGCTTTAAAGAAAGCTTGCTCATGGTAAGACACGGAGCTGTGTTAAAGTGGTATCTTAATTTCCTTAAATGATTACCCACTGCAAATTAATTTACTGCCCAATCACACCAATTTAGTTCATTTAAAACATATGTCCTCAAGCTTTGTGTTTTTCCACTTTCCGTGAACGGCGCTGCTGTAGGATGAGGGAGTCAATCGAAAGAAGTGAAATAGAAAAGGGTTTTTAAAGAAAGATTAGAACCATGGTTTCCCTACAATTTCATTCTCGTGTTGCTCATCAGAAATTATTGTTAAAGCAAACTGCTGTTTCTTAGGACTTGCCTGTCTGCCTGTCCAGAGTGGTACTGCGCATGCAGTAATTGTTGTGTGGTGTTTTATTAACACAATCACAATATAGACTGGAAGTTGACCCAAACCAGATTGCTTGGTATACACATTCCAACTGGGATGAGGACTTTTGGCATGAGAGTAACTTCAAATCAGGAAACATCTCCTATCAAAAATGTTGAGATTAGCCACCAAATCCAGTGTTGTAATCTGGTGTGGTCTGGTAGTGAAATTTGTCACGCGTTAGCTGCCTTCTTGATAGGGCGAGTTTGAGTATCAGCAGATAAGACTTGAAGATCTCTCTTTAAAGAAAAAAATATATTCCTCAGTTATATAGACAGAACCCATTTACTAGACCTGGTCACTATATAGAGCATAAAATTAAAGTCTCGGGACTCATGTGGCTGCGAAATGCATCTCAAAGTCACAAGGACGTGTAGCAAGGAGCTAAGGAACACGTCTTGATTTTCTTTTTATTCCTTGGGCTGAAGACTATCCTTTCTTGAAGGTTCTTCCTTCCTATTGCTTTGTTTGGTCTTCAGCACCAAAGCATAGGGGGTGGGGAGGAAATGTGTAGTAACTGACTTTACCGTCTCTGATCAGGTCTTTCTCTTCTGTATATTTCAGTCCTTAAAAAAATAAATAAGTAAAACTATTTGCAATTGCCATCTGCAATGCTGTGGCTACTGGCTAATAATGCAGCCAGTTCAGACATATAAAAAAAAAGATTATCGAAATGATGATGACATGCAAATTTCTCCCGAAATTATCATAAGTAAACATTTGAAGTCTGGACTAATAAAATCCCATCTGTGTTACTTCATATCGAGTTAGTAGAAAGCTGTGATAATGAATTTTGTAATATCTCCCGAACAGACATCTCAATCAGGGACTAATCCTGTGATTTTACTGCAGAATCGCTAAATCTGGAGCCGCCAAACTGCTACTTCTGGGCCCACGGGTCCACAAGGATCGGCAGAGTCCCCACACCGGTGCTCACTAGCTGGTGTGAGGGGGGGGGGGACACTGAGTGTGGCTCCCCACTCTTGGATCTCTCTAGCCACTACACCGGGTGGCCCCTCCTTCAGGCAGCTCGACCTTGGCCATAGTCCCCTGGAGCTTGGATTGCTCCAGGAGAGGCTGGGGAACACGGAAATGCACCTCGGGCCAAAACTAGGCCCACCAGCCTGGCAATGCCGGCTTCCACCTCCAGCCCTGGGCTCTAAGAGAAACGGACCCTCGGACCGCAGGCGCACCCTGGTTAGCAAGAGTCAGGAGCCAAGATCCATGGGGCCTGAGAAACCCACCGCCTTCTTCCCTTTCTTGTCTTGAAAGCAACCACTCCATCTAGCCCCTCCGCCGCCACCCACTTCTCTTGGTTTGCCTGTGGCAAAGAAAAGGGGCCGCGTCAAAAGCTTGGCTGTCTGAGCTGCGGTTGGAAATTTGAAAAGGATCTAGCTTGCCTGAGACGGGAAAAGCAGAAACTGGAGGAGCAGCCTCCCCAGTGCTTTGGGCTTGGCGGCCCCTCCAGAAACGCTTGCCCGGGTCTCCTGTCTTGCTCAGCCCATCGCGTATCTCAGCTCTGCGATCTTAAATCATACTTTAGGGTAAATAAATGGCTGGATGAGTATCTCCAGGGAAAAGTGTGGCTAAATATGGAAACACGGCTCTTGGTGGACGAGAGGCCTTAATTCAGCTCGCTTCTGGAGCACCCTGGGCCAAGAGTCCCTTCCTTTCAGAATTACAGAAAACGGGGGGAAAGTTGCTTTGTGGAACCGGCCAAGCTGTTTCTGGCCTTCTGCAAATGTTTGCTGAGCTCAAATTGACTGACACCGTATTGAATGGTGATCTTTCTAAAGAAAAGTCCATTCTATCCACCCCCAAATTGTGTATAAGCTGAAGCTTTAAGGCCTAGACGTCCTTGAACGTAGTCCCAGCAGCTTCTCCAGAACCCCGCAATTTTATTTGCCCCCTAACCTCTGGGCCGTTCCCCCTTCAGCTAGGGATATAAATCCCTGCAGGTAAACATAGGTGGGAGTCTTGGATTTGAGGCTCAGAAGATGCTGCTTGGCTCCAGGAGGCTCTCAGGCCAGAGAAGCGTGCCTAAATCCCAGCACTTAGTAGGTGGTTAACAGTTGGAGTTGATCCTGACCTTAGTACAAGCAACAAGCTTTTGAGCCTTCTGCTCCTGGCGATCGCCATTTCTCAAAGTCCTTCCTCTCTTCTATTTTGCAGATAACGGGGAATGGAGACCAATTGCCGCAAACTAGTGTCGGCGTGTGTGCAATTAGGTAAGAGGCCACTTCTCCTGCCCGGGTCCCTGGAATGGGAGGCTACGCCAAGCGAGAGAGGAAAAAAGGCATCGGCTCCGCTGCAACTGGAGTTTTCTCCAGGAGGCCTAAGCAAAAAGGAGATCAGACTAGTACAGGCGCGGCCTTGCCTTTTAGGGGGAGGTTTGGGGTCAGGTGAACCAGCGAGAACTGCCCTGATACTCCTCCAGGCTGCCCATCAGGTGGCACTGGGACAGACCACAGCCTGTACTGAGTTGCCAAGGGACTAGAGGGCTAGGCGTGCGAACCTCCCTTCCTCTAACGGGGTCTTTACTCTCTGTCCCTCTTTCTCCTCCGTCTCGCCTCTCCCCTAAACCCTGGCCCTCACCCGGGGCGCCTTTCCGCCGCCCTTTGGCACCCCCCTGCCACCGCACGTGGGGCGGGCGCACTCGCGGCCCAGGCGTGCAGCCGGCGGCCGTTGAATGTCTTTTCTCCAAAGACTCCGAAATCAAAAAGGTCGAGTTCACGGACTCTCTCGAGAGCCGGAAAGAGGCAGCCAGCAGCAAGCTGTTCCCGCGGCAGCATCCCGGCGCCAATGGTAAGGGGGGGAGGGAAGCAACAAGCCGCGCGCCGGGGTCCCGCCTCCCGGACTGTAGGCCTCCGGTGAAGCACAGGCAGGCGAAGCCGCCAGAGCCGGTGTCCCCACTGCAGAACTTCGACAATTGGCCTCTGGGTAGAACGCGAAGCAGCCGTCCCAGGGACTTTAATTCCTTTCCACAAATTATACTGCACTCCTGAGACCCAACACCTCTCCCTTTTCTCTCTCCCTGTGGTCTGATCCCCTGCGCACGCCCCAGCCTTACAAGGCCTCTCCATCTCGCGTGCAAAGTGGTCCAACAGCGACCTCTGTCGCTCGCCCGGTCCCACTGCACGCAGCACACCCGGGCCTATCGGGTCCCTGAAGCTCACAGCCATGCCCCCCAACACAGGCCGGTGGGTGCAGAGTTTATCGCGCCAGGCAAACGCTGGAAAACAGTGTTGAAGGCTCGCTTCAGAGGGTCTGGGTTTGGAAAACAGCCCTGAAGAGCCGGAGACAGCAACTGTGCACAGCACATGAGGGTCGCAGGGGATTGCGAGTGCCGGTCAGCGAGCCCCTGCTGCTGAGCTAGCCGCTAGGCCTTGGACTTAGATAAAGTGTTTCATTGGTTGGCTGGCTTCACTCTGTAGCAGTCTGTAGGTTTGTGCAAAAGGTTAAAAAGTCTCCCACGCACAGCCACGCCTTGGGGAAATTGGAAGTTGTCACTAGGTAATGCACGTCTGCGCATAAGAGATGAAGAGGCCTTCGTTTGGAATACATGTAGAATCTAATTTAGGGTTTTTTTTTTCTATTTTCCGGGTTTTCCAGGCTCCACAAGTAAGTGCCCAACCTTAGGAGGTTGTTGACCTTTGATTGTATGAGGAGCTAAAACTCCCCACAACCCTCGGGCCCCTAACCCCCACACACATGTAATGTGTGACAAAGGGGATAATTTGGAACGCCAAGTAACGTCAAGTAAACGAAAGTATTATTAAGAAAAAAAACAAAAACAAAAAAACAAAAGCTTTCTGCGCGTATCTAAGGGAAAAGCATCATTTATTGAAATAAAAGGCCTAAAACAAGCTGCAGCTTCCCCGCCTGACACTGCACACATCCACGGTCGTCCTGCTGGGCCGGTTAAATGCTCACTTGTCCGGGATTAACCCCAAGGGGTTAAATGGGGGCAATGCAGAGATAATGTCGGGTGATTTCTGTCATTAAGATTGTGTTAAATTCTTCTTCTGTTTGATAATCGGTCGTAAAAATAAATTATTAGACCAGAGAATGTTTGAGATATGGTTAAAAATCAAGAGCAGTGATGACTTCCAGGGAAAATGCTTTGTGCAAGCTCGCCTTCGGCCCTGACCAGACTAGGAAAGCTCGGGATCTGACTTCGCGGGGGGGGGGGGGGGGGGGGGGCGGGGCACGGGCCGGCTGTGGCTCAGCGAAGGGCAAGTTATGTCTTGTGGTCTGTGACCCGAGGACTCGACTCCACCTTCAACCTTGATTTAGTTGACCCAACGAAGTGTTTTTTCTGAGGCTAGGTGGTCTGCTTTCCAGCTAGTAGACGCAGGACATTGTCAAGGAGCCAGCTGTGGGATAAGGGTCCTTGTAGGTAGGCAGGGTGCGACTAAGGGACTACGGAGTTAAGTCTTGGCTGTCAAGTACGCTAGCATTCGCTTTTAACAATAGAAAGAAGGGGGAAAGAACGTGAAGGTGGAAGGAGAGGGAGAGAGAGAGAGAGAGAGAGAGAGAGAGAGAGAGAGAGAGAGAGAGAGAGAGAGAGAGAGAGAGAGAGAGAGAGAGAGAGAGAGAGAGAGAGAGAGAGAGAACTTGCAGGATGGATTATTTTAGAGAGTGTATGAAAGGTTCCCCCTATATTGCCAAAATGTCTATTTTTTCTATCTTTTGGACTGAAGAGAAAAAAATGTTGTCCAAATGTGTTTAATGGAATTAATTCAAAAGAGGCATGCGATAGTAAGAGACACTGAAAAGCTTGGTTTTACTGTTTTTTAGTGGACTGATAAATTTTTTTAAAAGTCATAGACAAATGATAATGAGCAAAAACCCTTAGTAACTGCAAGAAGGTCGCCAGAGTTAAGTGCCTTTTAGGGATTATAAAAAAATAATTTACGGAATAAACAAACTTTGGACTAGGATTTGCTTTCTGTACTTTTAAGGTTTCTCTTCTTTTTTTAAAAAAAAGAAAAACATGCTTTTAAGTGTCATGCGGTGACAAAGAAAAGCCATGAAGGTGCCCACCTCTTCTCTCTTAAATACCCTCCTCTGTGAGCTCCTTAAGGGAACCAAACTAGGGAGGCTCCTTATACCCACCACCAGAGCTCAAATCTCGAAACTGGCGGTAGTGTAGGGATCAGGAGAGTTAACAGAGTCAGGCACCAGGACGGGGAGGCACTTTGGCCGGTCCTAGACCAGCTGAAGACTTGGAGCTATGTTTTGTTTTGTTTTGTTTTGTTTTGTTTTAAAGAACTCTTAAGATAGTCTTGACTTTCAAGAAGAGAACACAGTGGAGAGTGTTTGGGAGTCGCTGTTGTAGAGTAGGGCCCAAAAGCCCACAGAACCGCCCTCTTGGCCTCAAAGCCTGTCCAGTTTGCCCGGTGACAGGAGGCCAGTACTTTGCCTGCTTTCCCCCTACCACGCCATTAATTTTTAAATAGCCTTGACAGAATGGCTGGTCTGAAAGTATTCTGGTCGCACCAAGTCCCCGATTTTCCCCGCCTGGGAAGGAAATTTCAAAGTCCCTCCCAATCCTCTGGTTCCCCACACGTCCCTTGTCCCCACAGTGGCAACTCAATTCCCTTCCGAGGAGGGTGCGGTGAGGGTCAACTCTGGCCCTGGAGTGAGCTCGGTTTCCTTCTTGGGCTCCCATTCACTTGATCAACAAACACTGGCCTGGCGAAGCTCAAATTGTGCGGACTCCTAATTTACTCACAAAAGCAAATAATCCAGTTTCCTTTCGCCATTAAGAAGCTACTTAAATGGGAAAACCTTCTCGCAAGAGCCACTCAAACACTCTTTAGCAAAATGCAAAACGGGGGTGCCTGGGGCAGGGATCTAAGCCCTGAGAAAGGAGGTTGTGTGGAAAAGTAGAGAGATCTTGCCTGTGACTAGGAGGCAAAGTGCAGGTGCTAGCTGAAGGAGATTGGAAGCCTGAAAAAGCAAAGAGACGGGAAAACCGACTGGTGACAGTTCTATTTCCTTTTCCCCACTGGACACCATCTCCACCGCCATTAAACCTGCAGTTTATTGGCAGAAGCTGCCTTCTCTGCCCGTGGCTTCCAACCCCCAACCCTACTGGGAAATTGTACCAGATGTCCAGGTAGTCAGTCCCTGAGGACCGGTGGCAAGCGTTCTTTGCAGGTGGCGTTCCTCCCAAACGCCTCAGTTCTCACTGAAAGTTTCTTAGGTCGCTTAGGCTGTTACTCCGCACAGACTGCAGTTAATATATGCAGCAGTTGTTAGAGCGACTCCGGGGAAAAGGAAATGTATAACGAAAGCTTATTCGTGAGCAGGAATATACTAATGGAACAATCTGATGTCTTCTTAATCCTATGTAAAAAGCTTTGTCGTCTTCCTAATATTGACTGAATGGGTAATTAATGGCTCTTCATCTAGGCGAACACCCTGTAATCCAAGATAGGCAAAAGACAACAGCCCAAGTTAGAAGACAAAAGCCTCGACTGCAGCCACAGGCCCCTCCCCAGGGACTCCCACTGGGAAAGTTTCTTCCCCGTGGAAAGAAGGCTGGAGCTGAGGACCAGACCCACCCTTTCTGGCCTTCACTAACCACAGCACTTGACTGTCGGCTCAGCTCTCCACAGGGCAGCTTTTCTCTCTCCAGCTCTTCTCTCTTTCTTCTTAACTTCTAAAGACCATCCAAAGACCACCCACTCATCCACCCACAAAAGGTCCCTTAAAATCCTCAACGCTGGACCAGGCTTCTTTTGGATACAGGACAACACTCTCTTCTTTTATAGTGCTTAGAGTCCATTAAGACTAAAGTAGTTGAGGTGGGGGGAATAAAATCCTGGAGCAAGCACCCCCGCGTGCGCGCGCGCGTGCGCGAGCACGTGTATGTGTGTGTGTGTGTGTGTGTGTGTGTGTGTGTGTGTGTGTATGCGCGCGCGAGCGCGAAAAGGAGCATTAGGAGTGATGGAGTCAACTCCTTTGTGAGGGTCTGACATGAAGAGCGCCCAAGATTCTCCCAGCATGTTTTGAACAGGCTGACATTTTAATTTAAACCTTTAGAGTAATACATTACTAAGGTTACTACAATGAGGTGGGTTCCTTTTTTTTTTTTGTCAGCTGACAGCTTTTAAAATATTATTTCGCTAGGGAAATAAAAGCTTCATCTCAGATTATAGGTGGGTATTTTTGGATTTATGTGATTTATGGTCACCATGGCAACTAATGCCGAATGTTAGCTACCAGCATGTCTAGGAGAGAAAAAACAGAAAGAAGGGAGAGTGAGAGAAATAGGAAAAGGAGGTGAACATGAGCTAGAGAGAGGGGATTGATTTAATCCAATTATTTTTTTAAGTGACTCCAGTTAGCCCCTTTCACCTCCTTCTTTCCAAACCTGGATATCTGTATTTATTTTCATTTTTATTCTCTTCCTGCCCTTGCTTTTCTCAGCCTTCCCCTTCTCTCCCCCCCCCCTCTCTCTCTCTCTCTCTCTCTCTCTCTCTCTCTTTCCTCTTTTCCCCTCTCTTCTCCATACAGCCAAATCACATTTAACTTTACTAATCTTGTGATTCAATACATTAGTGCTTTCTAGAGTGTCTAGCACACCTGCCATGCTCAGGTGCCAGTATGTGAGGGGGCACTAGGGGCTTTTTGGGTTAGTAGTGTCAGCACCCTCCTTCCTCCTAGTTTCTCCCTCTTTTCTCACCAATACCTTCCCAGGTTGTCACCCAAATCCCCATCAAAAGGCTGAGTAATTAAAATATACTAGAGCTGGTAGTGCAGACACACAGTTTTTTTGTTTGTTTGTTTGTTTTTGTTTTTGTTTTTTATGGGGCTGCAGTGGGTAGGTTCGTCTCTGGCCTTCTGATAGAGAACAGAACTTGCCTCTTTAACAAACCTAAACTTGTTGTGGCATTTAGGGGGTAAAAAACATCCACAGTGAAGCTTTTAATTTGGGAGGAATGGTCACTTTCACGGAGGTGGTGGGGGTGTGGGTGTTGGCGATTTAAGCCTGGTTTGTGCCCAGGCAACTGAAAGTAGGGATAAGAGGTCACTTCTCTGGGTATGTTGCCAGAACTTCTATGACCTCCATGCCTCACCCCACCCCACACACATACTGCCTATCACATAGTGAGTCCTTGGCCAGACCTCAGCCTTGAGCCACCTGGGGTTATGCAACACACACACACACACACACACACACACACACACACACACACACACACACACACACATTTATGGCCAGACAGCTCAGGGAGACCTCTAATTGAGCCATCTTCCAGGTGAGTTCTGAAGGCAGAATCTTTACAAAATCTGAGGAGTGATTGATTGGGTCCCAGCCCATACTCCACAACTACCACAGCGACTGCCCAGACCTACTGCTCACCTCGATGGCTGGAGGGAGTTTGTTCAACTAACACTAAACAGTGTGAAATTAAATAAGACTTTAAGACCAGTAATCGGTGGCAAATACCAGCTCAAAACACGCCTGACCCTATGTCACAAATTTCCCTCCTGGAGGGTCTTTCTTTGAAGCAAGAAAACCTAGTTAGGCAGCCACTGGTGACTCCTAACACCAGGCTTCCTATACAATGGAGAGTCCAGGCTTCCCCTAGCCCCCTTTTCTTAACCTCCAATAGAAAAGACCTCTGATGATGGCTGAAGTCACCATCATTTCTAGAGTCAATCATGAAGAATCCACTGGAGTTCGAAGCAGTACTGAACTCACTGGAGGTACAATTTAACTTACAGCTCCTTCTTCATCTATGTCACCTTGTGACTATCTTACAAATCTTAACTAGTCGATTAGAACTCCAAAATTGGCCACTACCATTTAGTCTTTATTGCAAAACATTCCTTGGCCTCCATCACACACCTTCACACCCTACTCTGGCCTGAACCTTTTTGGTCCTTAAAAGGCTGACAACATGTCAGCAGACCAGCTTAGCATACATAAGGCAAGCAGGAGAGGGTCAGTTGACTGTGGAAAAAAAAATTTTTTTTAACATATTTGAATCAGTTGTATGTGTGCGAGTGCTCAAATGTATCTATTCACACACATCAATGAGGTTGGACTCAGTTTTTACTTTAATCAGCATTCCCTGCGTACTTCATGGATGTCTTTATTCTCTTGATCTCGGTGGTTCCACACCATTTAAATGTTTGTCTATTGAGACTTGGCTGTCAGTGCATCTGTGTCTTTCCAAAGTCTCCCATAGTTTGGCACTATGAGGAACTACCACTTACCCTCGGGTTTTCCATTCATTTGGGGGTCTGCTTGAGGCCCTCCCTGTGTGTGTGTGTGTGTGTGTGTGTGTGTGTGTGTGTGTGTGTGTGTGTGTGTGTCCATATGAATGTTCTACTACAAGAGTGGAACCACCAGAGCTTAGGTTTAAAGTCTCTGGGATGAGTGAGAGATGACCTTGAAAAATTATATGAACCTTTGCCACTCAGTTTTTCAGAAAAATGTGTTTTGAAAAAGGCTTCTAACCTCAAAAAAAAAAAAAACCAAAAAAAAAAACCCCAAATCATCATGATCATCATCATCATCATCATCATTGACAACTGTTTTGCCACTCCAGGATTCAGATCTTGAGGCAGAGAAGAGCATGCCCACAAAAGTAGAAAATCTTTCATTCTTTGGTGCAATGGAGTCTGCCATGAATTGAAGCATTATAGGCTATGGCATTGTGATGCCCACGTTATGCTGAGGTTTAAAAAGAAGAAACTAGAATATGATTAGTAAATACATTGGGCAGAAAAGATCTGGATTCATATTGACTTAGTTATAGGGCATTGGCTGGCAAGTGCACAGGAGAAAATATTTACTTTACACGTATACTTTATGATCTTGAAGGAATTAGAGGAAATTCAATAAGAAAATGGCTAGAAACATTTAAAACCCTTATTTAAGAGACTTAAGCAAATTAGAGTCTTATCAGATTAAAAACCACTACAGATGTAAGAACATTGTCTTCAGTGAAACGCTGTGGGGTCTGAGAAGGAGATTCGCCCGCCAAATCTCAGGGATAAAACACCCCATTTAAGCACCAGATAATGAGTAGAATGTAAATTAATTTAACCTTCTTTACCAACAGGCTGCTGGTGTAGTGTGTATAATTTAATGATAAGGTTGCAGGACCTAATATAGTTGGACATATGAGCCTCAGTTGACACAGGCTTGCCACAAGGACATGTGTTGTGTTGTGAGCAGGGGTGTGTGTGTGTGTGTGTGTGTGTGTGTGTGTGTGTGTGTGTGTGTAGAATGAGGTGAGGGGAATAAAAGGTTAAAACTAAGAACTCTTATAAAGAAATGTCTGCATTCTTAAAGTGGACTGACAATAGTGTGAAGAGCCTGGAAATAATTCTCATTTGGTTCTTTGGATGGGAGGAATTGTTGACAGCATTGGGGTGGGGGTGGGGGTAAAAGAGAGGAGACAGATGTTCTAACTATGTCTGTAGCCATCTTCATTTACTCGGTGCCTGGCTAAGTCCCCCAGTCTTGTGAATAAGAGCTAGGAAGGAGTTTGCTGAAGATTCTTTATGCTGGTGTTGCAAATCATTGACTATACCATCAAACAAACTATGTACAGGGAAGATAACACTAACTCCACAGAGAAACCATCGAAAATGCAGAAACCCGGGAGGGGAGTAGATGACTTTGTGTTCTTCAGCAGACTTCTGCTGGGGGACAGAACGTGTGTGTGTGTGTGTGTGTGTGTGTGTGTGTGTGTGTGTGTGTGTGTGTTGCCAGATCTCAAACCCAGAACCTTGTGAGCTCTAACACTGAGTGGATCCTCCCCTCCAATCCTACTAAGGACTTAGAAAAAATATTTTTGAATGTGTTTGAATTTATATCTTTGGAACTTAAATTTCCTTTGACATAATGCTGCACTGTGCTGATGCCTCCATGGGTGATCTGTTTTGTTTTATACAAATGGAAAAGACTTTGCTTCTCTAGTTGGGCGGTCATCTAAGCTCCCCCATCCCCCCCTTAGTACAAACCTACTGTTTCCGCCTACTTGTGCTTTAATGATTCAAGACAGCCTTGAGCTCCCTAGGAAAAGAAAATGACTGTTAAAAATCATCCTTGAAATTGGTCATTTGGCAACGTTCTTAATTGTATGGAAATTCATTAAGACATATTTTCTATATAATTAGCTCAAGGTTGTTGATTCTACGGGCTAAAGCCTGGATTTGAATCTGATTGATAATAAAGTAAACAAGAGAGTCGAATTTAAAGCACAGCTCTCTCTGGCTAGGGCGAGCTTAATACAGTGTACAAGGAATTTGAAAGATCTAGGATGTGTCTTAATCAACGTTAAGTAGAATGGATAAGCTTTCGGCATTTCGAAAACGCTGGGTTAGGGTTTCTACTCTATTGTGAGTTTTCTGTCTGGGGACTAATAAGCATTACGAAAGACGTGATTTGAGGCGACTTTTTATTCATGTATAAATCCAGAGTGAACTACCAAGCAGTTGTTAGACTAAAGTCAAGGTAATTTTCTTTTGACGGGTCCATTTTCTTCTCGATTTCTAATTTATTAGCCCGCCTTTCCAAGATTCTGTCTTCTTTGCAATTAAAGTAAAGCTTCCTCAGATTAGCGGGACATTAACCTGACAGGCGATTGGAGTGGGGGGCGGAATTAAGATGGGAACGGTCATTTGCTGATGTTTTTAACTTTACAGCGCTAGGTAGCACATCTCCTTTCTGTGTTGGCCCACAGTGTGGGGAAACTCTGTCTTGAAATGGATGTGGTGAGACACAAAAGGAACGAAAGGGGGTGCTTGCTGAGCCTTATACATATGGGTCCTGGACTTTTCTTCTTTACCCGACCCTTCCGACTCCAAGCCTCCTTTTTCTCCACCTTCCTGCCCTAACCAAAAGCCGGGTCGCCTTTGGCTTGGCGGGAGCAGAATTCCCAGGAGCGCGCCTGTGTAGACCGAGTGGGCACAGCTAGAAATTAGTTGGGCCTCGCACTGCTGATAGGTGCAGGCAGAACCATCCCTCGGCCGCGGCTCGGGGCCTCGTGATTGGTGTGTAGCCACGTCACTCCAAGCCAGAGAAGGGTCTGGGAGGAGGCAGAGGCGGGGAGAGCTGGGGAGGGCCGCAGCAGAGTGACGTCTTGCCACCAGGAACCCGCCTCTAGTTTTAAGATGTTAGGCCAACAGGGAAGCGCGGAGCCGCAGATCTTGCTTGTCGCTCGCCGGGTTGTCTGGAGCTGAGCTGCGGCGGGGCTCGGCTCCAGCTCGACGGCCCGAGGGGGTGTGCGTGCGCCGCGGAGAGTGTGCTCAGAAGCCCGCGCCGTGGCCGTGGCGGCTGCAGCCGCCGCGGGGGATCTAATATCAGCTACCTGTCCCTGTCACTCTTGACACTTCGCTGTCAAGGCTGCAGCGCGGGGGGCGGGCAGAGCGCGCCCGTAGCTATCCTTATTGGAGGGGTATCTGGGGGAGGGAGGGAGGCAAGAAAAGGGTCTTTGCCCATTCTTGTTTCGCTTTGGATCGTGCAAGTCGGCTCCCTAAAGAGGCTCGCAGCGGCTCCCTCCTGCGTACGTCCCTAAGTCTCCGTGGTCCCCCGATTATCGGCTGCCGAACTCTTTTTGGCTGGAGCCTTCCGCTGTAGGAGACGAGGGAAGCTTGGCTCGAGGACTCGGCAGGAGTTTGCCTCCCCTGGCTCTACGGTCTCGGCTAACAAGGCGACACTTGGCGCCTAAAGCGCTACCCAGAACCGGGGTTCGACTGAAGGTAGTCCTGGACTCGCAGGGCGCTGCATCCCCTCGTCCATGAACTGCATGAAAGGCCCGCTGCCCTTGGAGCACCGAGCAGCCGGGACTAAGCTGTCGGCCGCCTCCTCACCCTTCTGTCACCATCCCCAGGCGTTAGCCATGGCTTCGGTCCTGGCTCCTGGTCAGCCCCGCTCCCTGGACTCCTCCAAACACAGACTGGAGGTGCACACAATCTCCGATACTTCCAGCCCTGAAGCCGCAGGTAAGGCGCCGCGCTGCCCCATGGACATTTGAGCGCAGCCTCCCGGCGCCTCCAAGCCCGCTGACCCCCGAGGAAGTCGCCCCCTCCTAGGGGAGGCGTGGTGGGAGTGGTCGTTCTGTTAGCTCAACGCAGAACTTCCGGGAGTCTGGATTCTGGTGACCCTACCCATTCCATTCGGTCCCAATCGACTTGGTTCCAGTGGCGCTAGTAATTCCTCACATGCCACCGCGTCTAGTTTGGTCTTCCTTCAGTTTCTTGGGTCACGAATGCCTCACCATTTCAATTCAAGGACGTTCAGAGGCCGCCTCAACTCTGTCCCTGCTCTTTTGTTGGCTTTTACCACCCGAGAAGATTTACTCCTTTAAAAAGTAGTTCCAAAATCACTTCAGAAAGGCCCTTAGTAAGGAGGCATACCTCCCCACCCCGTGAAAAGCTGGCGAACGTGTATTCCTACCTGTATCCTAACATCCGCTTTCCTGGACTTCCAAAACCGCCTAGAAATCTGAGGTTTGGGGGATTTGTCTGTAAAACACGCACATGTGCGTGTCTTAAAAGATTTGTTTCTTCCCAGGGGTGTATACTTGTGAGCAAAGGCTATAAAAATGAGTGTACCGCCTCGGTGAGATAAACGTGTAAATAAAACGTGCGGCGCTGGAGGAGGGGAGGAAATGGGGCGCGCACACCCACACTTTCACCGCTCACCCCCCGACACAGAGCTTCCTAAGGAATGGAGCCAAAATGTACAGCCCTGTCCCCCGCCAGCAGGCCAGCAGCCGGGGCTCTTCTCCGCCTCCGTCTCCGCCCCTCGGTCCGGTTGGAAGGTCGCGTTTTGCAGATGGGAATCTGACCGACACTATGTGTGTTTCTTTTTGTTTTACTTTTTCAGAGAAAGATAAGGGCCAGCAGGGAAAGAATGAGGACGTGGGCGCAGAGGACCCGTCCAAGAAGAAGCGGCAACGCCGGCAGAGGACTCATTTCACTAGTCAGCAGCTGCAAGAGCTGGAAGCCACTTTCCAGAGAAACCGCTACCCAGACATGTCCACTCGTGAAGAAATCGCCGTGTGGACCAACCTTACGGAAGCCCGAGTCCGGGTAGGAACCAGCAGCCAGTCTGGAAAAATTAGGGGCGGGGGAAGCCTTGCTAAGCTTCAGACCCTCCAACTCGGAGTGGGAGTAGAAGTGATGGGGTGGAAGGGCGTGGGGTAAGAAGTCTCTTTGCAAGAGGAAAACGCTGAAGGCCACCAGGCGGCTAGCGTGCTAGGGGTTACTTGCTCCGGGTTCCGAGGCAGAGCTGCCTGCCTCGCTAGCTCTCCGCCGAGCCAGCCAGCGCCCTCCCAAGCTGGGCAGCGCGCAGGCATTCCTCAGCAAAGGGCATTGTGTTCCCGGCTTGCAGTCGCCAGACGAGCGCCAATAAAATCCCTCCCCGCCAGGAGCTGTGAACAGGCTGCAACCTGTGCGCCTAGAACAAGAAAACCCTCCAGAAACACGCAAGGGGTTAGTCTCACTGGAGAACCTTCGCGCCTAGACCGGCCCAGCCTTTTCTCCCTTCGCTAGGAAGAGTTGCTTACAAGTCTTTCCCCGGGCGTGTTTTTCAGCTATTCAGCTTTCTTTCACACTCTACTACCTACTTTTCTAATCCCTGGAAGTAACAACTATTCTGCTAGCGCTTTTAGTAAGAAAGGAAAAGAAAGACGTTTCAATTTGGTTTATTCATCTTCTCGAGAAAGTTCAGCTCCTCGAAGGCTGTGCTCGCACCCCTTTCTTAATTATAGTCATAGATTTAAAAGAGAGCTTACCTTTACTTTGTAGCAAATCTGTCCCTTTATGGACTGGCAAAAAGAAAAAAAAGAAAAGAAAAAAATGAGCTTAAATAAATTACCCAATAGCAGTATCCTGGTTTAACGCCGGTCGGTTGGAATATCCAAGACAGTTAAGATTCTGAAAGAGGAAAACAGAACCCAGCAGCATCCAGAGACCGCTGTTTTAGAAAATACGTTCTGTGTAGATAAAAGAAAGCGGGGGTGGGGATGGGGGCGAAAAGAAAATACCAGAGAACAACGAAAACAAAAACTAGCGAATTCCCCAAAGCGAAGAGAAGGAAGACTCTGTCAGTGTAGCACTGAGGCAGGCTAGGCTATGCTGGTTGATAAAAGAGCTGGAAAGACCCGGGGAGTGGTTTTAGTTTAACTGGCAGGAGCCAGCTCTCGTGCAGGGGCCGCGTGGTTTTGAGCAAGGTCAGTCTTTCTGTAGCTTTCTTTAGCATCAGGGAACGGATGGGCCTTGCACGTACTCTTCTCGCCTGGGCAAAGTTTAGAAGGCCCGGGATAGAAATGACAAGGAATTAAAATAAAGACACAATTTGTCTTTCGCTGAAATCCCCTGGGAGAGCCCTCCCACCCCATCCGCGTTTCTGCGGCCCTGTTCCTGTACAACCAGCACTCGCTCCAGCTGCCTCCTTCCAGGCGCTTACTTTTTCAGCCAAGTGCGTGAGGCTTGCTTTTTATAGCAATAGGGTGCAAAGAGGAAAGGGGTGGGGGAGGAAATCAGGAATGAAAGGAAAAAAGGGGAAAAAAGCGGATTAGACGGCTGGGCGCGACGATGGCGATGTGTAATGTGAAACATCACCGGTGTCAGCTCTGGGCTGCTGGGCCAGGCCTCGCTCCAATACACAAAAGCAGCGACTGGCGGGGCCCCTGTGTGGATTGGAAAAGGGGTTGTGGCGGGGCCACGGGACGCGGGTGGGGGACCTGGCCAGCTTGAGTAGCAAGCAAAGCCAAAGAACAGCGCTGATTCTGTCCTAAGCTGAGTCCTGAAGCTGGCCAGGCTCCGGTGGGCGAAGAGTGATAGAGACCAAGACCAAGGAAGACGGAGGGCTACGGACAAACTAGTTCGAGATTCCCAATTTATGTACCTAGAATTTAACGAGCAGACGAAGAGGTGGTCTTTTGCCTTTTATTTTGGTTGCTTTGCTAAGGGTGGAAGGTTGTGTCATCCGGGTCCCAGGGCATGCGGGGTGGGGGACCGAGATTGGAGGTACTAGAGAGAAAGAAAGGGAGGGGCTGGCTGTGTGGGAGGAGAGTGGATCCTCATCATTGGATCTGTGGCTTTGGAATGGAAGTTAAGTTTCCAAGGTATGGGTCGGGGTCCGTGTACTTCACAGTGTTTCTGAAGCCCTAAGAGGGCCTGGAATATCAAGCGGCCCCCTAGGTCAACAGGCATTCGGTTGAGTTTTTGTGGCTCAGCTCACAGCCCAGGCTCCCAGGCTGGAGCAGGCTAGGCCTGCAGAGCCTTACTAAGGCCTTGGACAAGCACCGGTGCTGTTTCGCTATCCCCAGTGGCTTATACGCTGCTCACTGTAGACTGCATGGGCCTGGAGCTGCCAGGGTGTGTGTGTGTGTGCGTGCGTGCTTGCACGCTTCAGTGTGACTCAGGTTGGCTTCTGGTACTTTTTTTTTTTTTAAATAAGGAGTTTTGCTACTTTTTAAACTAATTGTCTCTGTGTACTCTGTCTCATCCCTTATCCCCGCCCCCCCCCCACCTCCCCAGGTTTGGTTCAAGAATCGCCGGGCCAAATGGAGAAAGCGGGAACGCAACCAGCAGGCCGAACTATGCAAGAACGGCTTCGGGCCGCAGTTCAACGGGCTCATGCAACCCTACGACGACATGTACCCCGGCTACTCGTACAACAACTGGGCGGCCAAGGGCCTCACGTCAGCGTCTCTGTCCACCAAGAGCTTCCCTTTCTTCAACTCTATGAACGTCAACCCCCTGTCCTCGCAGAGCATGTTCTCCCCACCCAACTCCATCTCATCCATGAGTATGTCGTCCAGCATGGTGCCCTCCGCGGTGACCGGTGTCCCGGGCTCCAGCCTCAACAGCCTGAATAACTTGAACAACCTGAGCAGCCCGTCGCTGAATTCCGCGGTGCCCACGCCCGCCTGTCCTTACGCGCCGCCGACTCCTCCGTACGTTTATAGGGACACATGTAACTCGAGCCTAGCCAGCCTGAGACTGAAAGCAAAGCAGCACTCCAGCTTCGGCTACGCCAGCGTGCAGAACCCGGCCTCCAACCTGAGTGCTTGCCAGTACGCAGTCGACCGGCCGGTGTGAAGCTCGCCCTCAGCGTGGGGATCCGGAGGACTGTGGGAATGGGCAGCTCTGCCCCCAGAAAGACTGAGAGTTGTGCTACAAGGTCGTGCGCACTACGAGAAGGAAGAGAAAAAAAGAAAATATATGAGGAAAAGAAATCACTGAATTCAAAGAGAGAGCGCCTTTGATTTCAAAGGAACGCCCCTAAGTGTCTGACATCTTTCGCTAAAAGTATTTCCAACAGTTGGAGGACGCGTACACCAACAAATGCTTGACTGGATATGACATTTTAACATTACTATAAGCTTGTTATTTTTTAAGTTTAGCATTGTTAACATTAAAATGACTGAAAGGATGTATATATATCGAAATGTCAAATTAATTTTATAAAAGCAGTTGTTAGTACTATCACAACAGTGTTTTTAAAGGCTAGGCTTTAAAATAAAGCATGTTATACAAAATCGGTTAGGATTTTTCGCTTGCGAGCAAAGGAATGTATATACTAAATGCCACACTGTATGTTTCTAACATATTATTATTATAAAAATGTGTGAATATAAGTTTTAGAGTAGTTTCTCTGGTGGATGCCTTGTTTCTGAAACTGCTATGTACAACCTATCCTGTGTATAACATTTCGTACGATATTATTGTTTTACTTTTCAGCAAATATGAAAAAATGTGTTTTATTTCTTGGGAGTAAAATATACTGCATACAAATTGGTCTGGATTCTTTCTCCTTTTCTCTGTCACCTGGGCAGGGTGTTTCAGTCACTGCCTCCTAAACAAACCAGTTTTCTCTGCCTGCCTAGTCAAACATGCAAAGCACTCAGCAGAAATATATTCTAGCCATCCATCAGAAACTAAAAGAGAAAAGGAGAAGCACCCGGAAGGCGGGGAAGCTGCAACGTGCTACGTGCCTCTGATGTTTCTTTGGCCTAAATCCATAAGATGCCATTGGGGTTAGAAAATAATACCAGAGAAAGAAGAAAGGTGAGAGAAAATTTGAAGCATGCCAACGAGCTCGGAATGAGTCTGAAGCTTACCTAGTCAGAGGGGGAAACCACACCTCCAGTAAACACTTCTGGAGAAAGATGAGCGTGTGTACCCATGTACAGTTTATATACACAAACTTCTTGGAAGGGACACATCTATAATAAATTTACAAGGAAACACCTTCGGCTCAAAATATTTAGGCCTCCACGTTTATCTTTGTGGCTTAAGTAGAGAGATCCTTCATTTATATTATATTACTATTTCCAAGTCCTTTGGAGACATTAAAAGAAACAAAGACCATTTCTAATGACTACAGCCGGTTCAATGTGTCAAAGAGCCCAGGGGTTGAGGGGTTAGAGCCGAGTTTCCTGAGTCTTGTAGAGCAATATGTAGTTGAGGCAAAGGTCATGCTCCCTGTGTTTTGTTTTAAATAATATTGACCCATTAATTCTAAACCTGCTTGTTCCTGAAATTATACAGGATTATAGTTTGCAAACTGCAGGACAATGAAGCAAATCAAGATGAATTACAGTCTGGGCCCTCCCCCCATCCTCTCACATCTAAACAGGGGGTGAGGTCCATGTGAATGTTTGAAAGACTTTAAGCTCCTCTGACTCCTTCTCCCAGCCCAGCGTTTTTGCTCCTTTTTGTTACATGGGAAATTTGATTTTGTAACCAATAATAGCAAATAAGGCTTACTTCCCTAAGACTTCACCGCCTTGGCACTGGCAGGGTCACTGGAGGGTGTGCCGAAGTCTTTTGTTATTCTTGGTCTCCCCCGTCACCTCCCTCCACACCCCCCCCCCGCGTGCCCCCTCATCTCCGAGAGACACACACACACACACACACACACACACACACACACACACACACACACACACACAGTATGCTAGGACAAGCACCAGGCAGGGTGCTGAGAAAGAAAAGCGGCCTCCGATTTTCTGAAGCCGAGAAAACCGGTGTTTTTATGCTTAAGTGGCTTTTTATCTCACCGAAACTTTACCTAGGAGCTTTCGGGAGCTCAGACACCAAAGTCTTTGTTCTGCAGGGATCTGGGGCTGCTACTTAAACACATCGCAGATAATATCCCCGATTTAAGATCAAGTGCTCGGCGCACATTAACTTTCTTTTTCTTTCTTTTTAACGCTTTGCTCCTGTCTTATGGAGGGATCACGCGGCGCTGGGGGTTAGATAGAAGGCCTTTGGACGAGGGTCACCTCTGTCCTTGTTCACTTGAGAGCAGTGGAGGGGAAAGCGGTCACCAAGGGCGGACTTTGCCTTCTGGGACCCGGGAGAAGGGCGGGAGAGAACCAGCCGGTGCCTCTCTGAGTTTCGGCGGCAGCGGTAGCGTGTTAGGAAAGAGTTAAGAGGGGGTGCAAACTTGGTGAAAGTTTGGGGGTCCTGCCTAGAAGCGAGGAAGAGGGGAGTAGGCCTGCTTTGCTTCCCTTGCTGGTCTGACCCAGGGTGACTTGGAAGGAGGTGAATCTGGGCCTAGTTTGTTGGCTCAACTAGAGCTCTGCTGGAGAAAATCAACCTGAAAAACAACAAAACAACAAATGGAAGTCGAGGTTTTGGAAGAGTTATCACTTCCCCGACTTTAAAGGTTCAGACGGGGCGGGGGGGGGGGGGGAGGGAGGGCGGGGACTTGGGGGGGGACAGAAAACTAGGCCCAGTCTCAACTACCTCAGCTGCGTCCTCAAGGCCTCCATTTCGGCTTTGTCCAGGTTTCGCAGCCAACTCACCCTCTAGGCAGCACCTCTCTTTTCCCTGGAGCCAGAGAAGCTTAGTTCCCCGAGCCGATGGGGCCCGCCCCCTCGCCCCTCCCGCTCCTACCCGGGTGCCCCCCTTCAGCCATCGCCACCTCCACCACCTCGGTTCCACTCAATCGATTTTTGCTGCATGTCAACACTTATTACCGGTGAGTGTGAGGGTATTTTTTCTCCTTCTCTAGGTCTCTTAATGATTTCTGAGCTAGTTGTGTATTAAAGTACTTAAAGGAAACTTTAAGGTAATCTATAGCATGACGACCAACCACCCCCGCGTGGGTTCAAACATGGCACATGGCGAGCGCTTAGGGAGGAGCTAGGCTTCGGTGGCCTAGGCACCCAGCTATACGCCTCAGGGAGAACCGGAGTAAACCCGGCTTAAAGCGAAGAGGGCCTTTCTTAGACCCGTACTTGGGTAGGCTCCAGGTCCTACCGCCCACTTGCTACGCACTGGAACTCTGACCCACTTTGATGTCTACGGTATAGTTGGGTTTATATTTTATTTAAAAAACAAAAACAAAAAGTTAAAAATCTTCTAAGGGTCCCAAACTCACCATTCCTTTAATGCGGGATTCAGGTTGGTGGAGGCTAGGAGAGTGGAGTATACATCCACTTCACTCTTGTTGCCTTCCAGTTCCTAACTCTCAGATTTAATGGCCACAACTTACTTATAAACCTAATTGTAAAGGAAATATGGTGGCCAGCCCCAGCCCCACAGGCTACCTGATTCGAAGAGGGCTCCACTTCTTCAGACCTGTTTTTTTCCCCGTCCCAGAGCTCCCTAGGAGTCCTGGAGTGTTACAACAACAACAACAAATTAATGGGAGAAAAAAAAATACTATCTCTAAAGTCCCAATATTCCTCGAAAGCCCTATAAATTAACCCGTGGAGAGCAGCGAACCCTTTTAAGGAGCGTCTATAAAACTCCTGGGCGTTCTGGAAAGAGGACAACCTCCCCCACTCCCTGTCACAGCGGTGACCAAAACAAAGGTCGGTTCTGCAATCCACATCCAAATCCTCCAGTCTCTGACGCCCGGCGTCGACAGGCTCCCCAGGCTTCAGTCGGTCCACCGTTGATTTGAGCTAGCTGGGCAGTACCGCCTGGGAGGTTTGACTTTTTTTTTTTTTTAAGGGCTGAGGTAGGGAGGGGTGTAACCAGATCAGAGTCTTTATGAATATAGACTTCCCATTGATTGATTTATAAGCCCCCAGCGAACTACAGTTAATGTAAGCAAGCACACTGACATGCAAGAGACGTGGTAGACGCGATGAAGCAGGTCTGAAAAGAAATGGGAAAGACTCTCTGGTAACAGATTTTTTTTTTCAGGAGACATTAAAAAGAACATCCTTCCTCCTCTGTCCTCCCAAAGTATTATGTTTTAGTTTAATCGGAAAAACAATAATTCTAGAGGAGACTTTTTTAAATGGGCTGTTAGAAATACCACTGTGAACACAAAACTGATTTACTTATTCGGATTTTAGTAGATGAGACTGGGGGAGATTTTATGTTAATATTCAAAGTTGCCCTCCCCTCCTTTCTCCTGCCTCGCCATCCCCAAAGGGATACCTTCATTTCTGATTTTTCTTAGAAGATGGGAAGTAGAGTTCATTGTATTCAGGATGTATACCTTCCTTCCTGTCTGTACTGAATAGTTTATGTTTTGTGTAAAATGTTGGTTTTAGATTTTATTTGGCGACTAAGAACGTCCTGAAAGAAATAAAATACCCCCTCCATTAAAGTGGCTAATTGGACTTAATTGCTCTAAAAATCACAGCTACTCCTTTTGTGGCGATGCACCGTAGCAGTTGTGGAAAAGGGGAGATGGTCTAAGCTTAAGCTACTTAGCTGAAGAATGCCTAATAGGACCATCTAGCTTGCTTTTAATTTAAAACACGCTTTTAAAAACACTCAATGGCTGTGTTTACTGTGAGGTGACAGTGGAGCAAGATTGCCGGTCTTCCCCTTTTCTTTTTAAAAGGAGGCTAAATGAAGTTGCGACTAATTAGTTGCTCCCAAACCAGTGTGTGAGTGCGTGGGGGAGGGGGTGCGGGGGGGCATGATTTTGATGAATCTCTTCCCCTCCAGCTCTCTTAATCTTCTGGTTAAAATGTTTAAGGTCTCGTTCAGTTTTCTCTCCCCGTCTTCTTCCCGCCGCCCGCCCCCCCCCCGCCCCGCCCCAACTATCTTCTTTGCACCTAGCCGCGGCTTTGCTTTACTTTGTGTTGCTGTTTTCTTCCTCCTCCCATTCCTCATCTAGCGATATAGAAAACAACCCGTAGATTTGAGGGCTGATGCACCAAGATTAAGTCTTGGGGTTCTTTTCCTTAGACGTCCAGCCAAAGCTTCCTTGTCAAGAAGTAAAAGAGCCTCTTTGCCTCCTTCAGGCAGCAGTGAGTCTCAGTCTCAGTCTTACTCTCAATCTCAGTGGTCTGAAGCTGCAACACTTCTGCCAGTCGCTTCCATATGGTAATACCTAGAACTCTCTTAACTGTCCGGGATAGCACAGTAGGCAGGATTTTGATTGTGACTCAGTCAAGGGGCAGTCCAATTCTCCTTCCTGTTCTGCCCCGGTCAACAGCCCCTGCAACTCTGTCTCTCTGGGTAGGTATAACCGTAGGCTTGATTCCTGCACGGAACAACAACAAAACACTTTGATGACGTCCTCCCGTGTTCTTCTGGATAGAAAGGCAAGGCTTTCTCAGACGTCACTTCACACTGATGCCTGCGTTTGCTTGACCCCCTGTCTCCCAGACAGCGTCACCTCGCCGTGTGAGGGCGCGGGAGAGGGGGAGGGGGGGAAGTCTTAGGATTGAGGTGGAGACCTAACAGGCCACCCTCAGGACTGGGATTTGCCTGCCAGAGCCCAAGGCTGCAGATTTCTTTGAAAATAAAGTAATATCCAACAAAAGAAAGTGAAATAAAAGCCTTCTGTGGGCCCTGGGCCTCAGGCGAATGTACATTCCCAGGACTTCACCAGCCGCAGCGCCTCGGGTCCCTGCTGAAATCCAGAACTGGAGGGAATTGATCTTGTCTGAGGAGGTAGCGTCTTAGCTGTTTCAGTGACAAAGGCGTGGATCCCGTCTGCGACTGCTGAGCTTCCCCCTCTCCCGGGTTCCAGTTTCCCCTCGCGGAGCTTCCCAAGCTTAAATCTCCTCCTCTTGCATAGTTGAGTTTGCCACTTACCAAACACCAAGTTCCGGGCAGCGGGGCAGGGCCTTTGGATCCTTGAGTTCCGTTCCGCCAAACCCGCTGAGCTTGACTCTTCGGATCACCCGCGGCTCCACCTGAGCTTGTCCTCAAAGCCAGCCGCTCCTCCGAGGGACGCTAGACCAGGTGGCGAGCTCTGTGGCTGTCCACCGATGCCCGCCACTGCTTTATCTTCAGGTCCTTTTTTCCTCCTTTGTTTTTGTTTTTGTTTTGAGGCCGGAGGTAAGAGCAAGGGGGCATGGTAGGTGGTCGGACATCTCTTAAATCTAACCATATTTTTCTGATACAGTGGGAGAATATGGAACCCCAAGGTCTCCTCTATTAGGTCTCAGCATGGTTTCCTTGTCCTCGCCCCCCTCCCCCAACATAATCTGACCTAATTCGAAGCTGGACCCACTCCCCTGCTTCCGTCCGCGTCCCGCAGCCAGTCGTCCCGGATCCTGGGTCCAACATTTGGTCGTCGCATTTCAGATGGTCGCAGGGGCCAGCTGTGTAAGTGCGCTTGCATCCCTGGGTGGCCCTGCAAGCGCTGATAGGGGCCAGGACAGCAACCTTGGCCTGCGGGCCCCCACACAGTCAGTACGACCTTTTGTAGCAGCTAAACCCCCCCCCCCCAGGCTGCAGTCCCGGGCAGGAGGAGCCCTCCTCCCCTTCACGTCCCTTCTCACCCTCTCCTGGCCTCTGCGTCTTCCCTCCTGAGCGCCATGGCCATATACCTTGAGTGGGTCACCCCTGCCTGCCTCCTTCAAGATGCCTCAAGCCAGGAGGTTGAATATTAACCGGCCAGAGCTATAGTGTGAGGTAAAACATTACATATAAAAATGAATCATCTATCCGATCCCAGGTGAGATGACCTATAACCAGCTCTGCATCTAGGGAAGATCTGGCATATGTCCCAGGTACCCACTCCACTGCCTGCTTCTACCCACGGGCCATTCTGCTGCCGGTGGCCAGGGACAGATACTGGACCGTCAATCATTCCCCTTGCGGAACCTAGGGTTAATTGAAGCGTTTTGAACACAAGCAAAAGTCCCTTTGAGAAAGGTCTGGGGCACCATTTCATCTCTTATAAGAATTAGGTGGAGACAGCCTTTAAAAGAGAACCCTCTGGCCTCAAGGTGAAGGAGGAAAGCCCCGTGGTCGCCTCTGGCATAACTGGGAAGCTTGGTTAGGTGGGTAGCCCATAGCCAGCAGAGTCAGGAGCCGGAACCTGGAGAGCAAAGGCTAGTGGTGGGTAGCAGGCGACAAGCTAGTAGGGCTGGCCTGGCCTGAGTACCCTGGCCTGACATCCTCGGGAAACCACCCCTACCTGCCCTCTGGCTTCACCTTTCCTCACACTGACCTATTTATTTCTATTAACATAAAAGTAACAATGTTCTGCTCGGATTTAGGAGGTAGGCCAAAGTATCCAGTTACTCAGAATTTACCGACCTGTCATAAGAATTGGAAAAAAAAAAAAAGAGCAAGTTACTCTGCAGTTTCTAACTTCTGTGCCCTTACCTAGGAAACAGTAGTGACAGGTACTAGCTTGGCAAATACCAGAGTAGGAAGGTGATTTGTTTCTTTCTCTGTATTCTCTCTCAGTCTCATCCTTTCTTCCCCTCCCTCATTCAAAAAAAAGGGGGGCGGGAGAGATAAGGTGGGTACACATTAGAGAAAGATATGATGCAACACGAATTTTCTGGGCATTGCCAGCAAGCTGCAGGAAATGTCCTTGCCGCCTAAGGAAATTGAATCATTTCTCCTTCAAAATACTGGTTTGATTACAAATGCAGTGCCTGGATTTGTAGTAATTGTTCAGTACCTTTGCCCTGGCAGGTGGCAGCTGGTATTCTCCCCAACTTGGACCCTCATTCTGAGCAGTTCACTTGAAGCAGCCTTAATTTCACTGTGAATATTTACCTAAGTCTTTGTACTTTAGGGGGCCCTTAGTGGCTTCGGTGCTGTGCCTGTCTAGTTTGAACAGTGCACTACCACCACGTCCTCTGATCCTAAGCCTTTCTGGAAAGGTTTAGAGGCTGGCAGCAGAGACCACTAGGGAACAGGAATTTTCAGACCCAGGAGGTGTACCCATCAAGCCTCTGATGAGTTCTGTGCACACATATTAACTGGATGTCACCATCCAGTTAGTTCTCAGGGAACATGGCTTGGCTTTAAGATGTGGTTCCACACTTGATCTCATCCATTCATGGCTTGTCACTGCTCTTACTTCATTGCGCACAGTGTTCTATGTCATTCCAGTATAGCAGTGACAGCCCAACTTTGTCATCATCCAATTTGGTGTTAACACCACTTCCCCCAAGAAAAACAGAATTGACTCAAATGTTCCACGGGGTTTGCTCCAGAGAGACAATGAACACTTCAAAGCAAATAAACAAGAAGTGGTGTGAATCATGCACTCGGCTACCCTTCTCTAAGTGAACCTGAGACTCAGAAACAGGGCCGAGAGAAGGGCATTCAGTCTTAAAGGCACCGGGTGGCTGGGGAAGTGGAGTCATGAAGAGTAAAGTAGCCCCAGTCTATCTTCTTCCACACCAATTCCGTGTTATCTGACACTCTCAATCTATTTGTGTCCCCCGGTAACTGAGGGTTTTTCTGATAGGCCAGAGACTAAAGGGCTTGGGTGACTGAAAACAAGTTTGACAAGAAAGGAGTCTGGGTGGGGCGCTACCATGGAGGTGGAGAGAAGATGGAGACACAGTTCCAGGAGCAGCCTGGCCGCCCCAGGCCCTGCTGGATCCTCATTTTCACAACACAGACTATTGTGAATAGTAGAATATTGAGAATAGCCAGCTAGCGATACAATACAATGGAGAAAAAAAAAATCTAATCTGTCTACACTTTTACCTTTTTCTTTATCACTCAGTTCCTTCACTTCTTTCTACCCTATTCGACCTCAGGAGGATCTCCTCAGCGTCTTGGCTGCCCCTGGTTTACCCACTGCATGTCCCCTCTTCTAGATTAGGCATTGGGTTAGTTTCAGTTCTCACTTTTCTCTACAAAAAAAGCTGTTTCGTGTGAATAAGAGTCAACCTCTAAGCCAATTTGTTAGGCTCCTCACGTGAATCACAGATGGGTCAGGATGAGCAGGCACTGCACACACTACCCCCATTTCTTAAGAGCTCAAGAGGGAGCCTGGCTGTTCCTCAGGGAAGCACCCTTGCATGCTGGGCATCCTGAACAGTCATGAGTACAACCCTTTCAGGGGACAGCAAGATCCTCAGCGTGACCATCAAAGCGGGATATCTGCCTTTATTTACCTTTTTATTGAAAACAGCAACAAAAAAAAATGTGTGTTTGTATGTATCAATGCACATGTGTGTGGATGTGTGTGTGGAGGCCAGAGGAACGTAATATGTAGCATTTAGGTAAAACCATTCAGCTTACTTTTTAAAAAAAATATTATTAGGATGTCTGCAACCATGCATGTCATGTCAGGTAAGTGGAGAAAGAGAAAAAGGTTTTGGAATCAGTTCTCTCCTTTTCCTCTTTCTACTTTTTGGTAGGTTCTGGGAATCAGCCTGTTTCAACATCAGGCCTCAAGCACTTTACTATTGAGCCGTCTTTCCGTCCCAGCCTAACTTAGTTTATACACAGGGTCTTTCATTAGCTCGAAACTCCCATTGATTAAGCTAGGTTGGCTGGCTACAGAGCACCAGGTACCCATCTGTCCCCATCTCCTCAGTGCTAGAATTACAGTCCTGCACCACCACACCTGCATTTTTACCCAGGTTCTCCTGTTTGCAAGGTAAGCACTTTGCTGACTGAACTATCTCCCACTCCCTTGGAGTGTCTCAGTGCCTTTCCAGAAAGCACACAGCAGACTTTTATTGAGCTGATGAGCTAATCAGTTCTCTTCTCCATCTTCCTGACCAAAGGCCCTTGGTTTGTAGTAGTGTATGCTTATTGGACTCGAGGCAGCACTTTTTTTGTGATTCGCCAATCCTTTCCTTTTCATCCTGTAACCCTTTACTAGAACCGGGTTGGGAGATACCCTTCTTCCACACACAAGCTGCCCCATGACCCTCTCCCTGACCTCTTCTCTGCTTTTCCAACTCCTTCCAAAGTCTCAGCTGATGTCATTTTAAATCAGTCCCACCATGTTTTGTTTTTGTTGTTGTTGTTGTTGTTTTGTTGTTGTTAAACCTGGCTTCCAGACAGTTACTGTTCTCATACTTCAAATCCACCCTTTGCCAGAACAACTCCTTCGGTGATTCCTATATAGGGCATTGTATTGTGAGCTAAGACTCTGGAGGTCATTTTTAAGCTTTTTGTTGGAACTTGGCAGAGTACTTGATAAGATAGTAGATGTTCAATAAATGCCTATTGATCAAATGGTATAATTAAAACCTTTGTGCCCAGAAATAAAACATCAAAGACATTAAAATCTATTTGGTTGGCATGACTTAAATCTCAGATTAATTCTAATTAATTTTTAAGCTTTTTTCACAACAAGCCTGACATGTAAAAGTGTCCTGTGCAAGTTTCGTCCTAATCTTTTCATCATCCCCCTGATGTCCGACTGTCTCTAAGATGATGAGTCATGGTCTAGGTTCGCAAGATGCCAGACAAATGCTCCGATGTTGACTTTATTTATAAAGATTTTTTTTGAAAAGTTAGCTTGGGAAATGGGTATGGTAAGTAGCTTGGAAAAGGAGTTATGGCTGGGTTTGGGGGGGGGCTCATGTTGGTAATTGCAGTACTTAGGAGGCTGAGGCAGGGGTGTGGTTACAAAGTCAAACCCAGAATTGGCTATAAGATAACTCCATGCCTCAAAATGAGAGGGAAGGGTGGTGTTGGGGTGGGAGAGACAGAGACAAAGAAACTAAGACTATGTGTATAAAGTGTATAAAGTGAAAAACAGATAAGACAGATGTTCCCAGCTTACTGGGATAGCTTGTCTAGCTAAAGGGTTATAATACCCAATCTTTGAAATTATCTTTCTATTGTATTAGTTTTGTTGTTTACTATAGTATCAACATACATGATGGTTGTCAAGAGTATAAAGATGATACCATCAACAAAACTGTTCTTTCTTTTCTTTTCTTTTTTTACTTTTTTCTTTTTCTTTTTTTAAAGACAGGGTTTCTTTGTGTATCCTCGGCTGTCCTGGACTCACTTTGTAGACCAAGATGGCCTCAAACTCACAGTGATCTACCTGTCTCTGCCTCCTGAGTGCTGAGATTATAGGTGTGTACCACCATGCCTGGCTTAAAATTGGTCTTTCTTTCCATCTTTCTTCTGTTTTGTCTTCAGTGCTTTGAATGAACCTTGGTTTTTCTCTCTCTCAAATATTTATTTATTTATCGTATGTATATGAGTGCCCTGTCTTCATGCATGCCAGAAGAGGGAATAAGACCCCATTACAGATGGTTGTGAGACACCATGTGGCTGCTGGGAACTTAACTCAGGACCTCTTGAAGAGCAGCCAGTATTAACCACTGAGCCATCTCTCCAGTCCCCAAGCCTTGGTTCCTTTTATGTGTTAGACAAGTACTCTTTCACTGAGCTGTGTTCCCAGACCTTGATTTTTCATTTCTAAGATTAGAGACAAGGAAATCTGTGTGGTTAAAAATACTGGCAAAAAAACCAAACCAAACCAAACCAAAAAAGCAAAAACCAAGAAAGAAAGATATTTTACTTAGTCAGGCTTTGATTAATGTTGTAGATTAAACAAATCATATTTTAATTTTTGCTAATATGTATTATGTTGTTCTTTGCTTGACCTCTCTCTCTCTCTCTCTCTCTCTCTCTCTCTCTCTCTCTCTCTCTCTCTCTGTCTCTGTCTCTCTCACACACATACCTGTC
This sequence comes from Acomys minous, assembly GCF_964271855.1. Taxonomy (NCBI): domain Eukaryota; kingdom Metazoa; phylum Chordata; class Mammalia; order Rodentia; family Muridae; genus Acomys; species Acomys minous. The sequence goes on from NC_140496.1 coordinate 84,594,264, forward strand.
TATCTATCTACACACACACACACACACAGAGAGAGAGAGAGAGAGAAACACACACACACACATATGCATCGTCTCTCTTGTAATAAGAAGCCTCTACCACATGCTCCCTCTCTCATGCTCATCTTCCTCACCACGGTCTAGCTCTGCAAACAGCTGACCTCCAAGACCATTAGCTAATACATATTTCCTCTTTAAAATATCTCTCTCAATATTTGTCTAGCCGAGGACATAAATTTGTCAACATACATTTAAACAGCTGCAGACTTTGTTCCCAAGCTCAATCACATAGTTTTTTTTTTTTTTCAATCACATAGAATTTTCCCAGGAGACAAATATCTGCTCACCCACATAGGACACTGACAAAAGGCCAAAATAAACTATTCCCTAGAAGTCTAGTTTGGTGAATCAATGAGCTCACTGCACTTATTAGTAGGAACATGAGTAACGGGTCACCTGAGTGAAGGGTTATGTATAGTAGCATGCCTATGCACTGTAGTTTTGATATCCTGAACATCATAGAAAATGTGTAATCTGAGTATGTGAGAGTAGTGGAAAATTCCAACTGAGACACTCTAAACTTAATCATTCAGTTTATACTCTTCAAAAGTTCTAAGTTTATGAAATTGCTTTGACGTGATCATATTTGATTGTTAATTTTAATGCTTAACTTGATACAATCTAGACTCACTTGGGAGCTAATTAGAAAGAACAATGGGATTATTGGGAGTGGACGGGAAACAAAAGAGGGTCATAGGGGACTATTACGGTCAGAAATATGATATACATGTATGAAGATATCATAATAAAACCCTTTATTATAAAGTTTATATCCATATATGCTAGTAAAGAGGAGGAGAGGAAGAAGAGGAGAAGGAGAAGTGGAGGAAAAGGAGGAGTAGGAGGAGGAGGAGAAAAAGAAAGAAAGAAAGAAAGAAAGAAAGAAAGAAAAAGAAGAAGAAGAAGAAGAAGAAGAAGCCCCCAAATCAACCGGAAGAAACCTTAAGAGAATGACGTCCCATTTCCCTTAAGAGGGGTTGGGTAGGTTTTTGGTTGTTTTCTTGGATGATAGATGCTTATTTTCATAAGGAACTGGTTATAAATTATTATTGGTCTTATTTAGAGAGGAACCAAGGTTAGACTCAGGATTGTCTCTTCTGTCCCTTATCTTTCACTCTTAAGTTGGAGATAGGGGCTGAAAAGAAAGAAGGGGGAATATAGAAATATATAGAGATGATAGAACAAAAGTAGATTAGTGAATCTACTCCTCAACTTAATGCCTTTATTGTTACTCACAATGTTATTTTTAAGTCACTGGTATATATTTTGTATATAGATGCAAAATAAGTTTAATTTTAGATACATTGGTATAGAATTCAAATGTAAGATTATTAACAGACATTATATATATGTATATATATATATATATATATATATATATACTGTAATATGCAGTATTGTACTCATACAATTCAATTATAATACAAGGTTTACTTCCAATCCTTTGAAAGTACTATTTCAGGCTGTTTAGGATATGTAAGTTATACAAGTTAATTGTTAGTTGACCAACTCATGGTCATATCAGTTACTAGTCTATTTTATCACAAGAGTATACATCCTAGGTGTAACAGATAGATATGATTCTATAGAAAGATAAGGTAAAATAGTTAGATAAGGTCTCCAAAAACTCAGAGACATAAAGAATATGGCATTTAAGGATGTTTTTATTATTTCAAAGATAAATTTACAATGAGACATGTTAACTCCTGACCACACCTAGCCTACTTCAAAGAAGATGATGAGCACCAAAGAACCTCCTTATGGATATGGCTTCAAATGTGGTGAATGAGCCACTAAGAAATATGTTTTTACCACAGACTGAATTCTGCCTAAAAAAGGGCAAGCTTGGATGCAGGCAGAGTTGACAGCCAAACTCTGCCAAAACAGGGTAAGCAAGTCCTCAACAGTTCTTGCCTCACAAATATGTCTGTCAGATTTAGCAGGCCAGAAGGCTGAAGATGATGCTCCACCATTATAGAGAGTTTTGGTGTTCAGGCACCAAACTGTCTCTGTCATCTTCTCATTTGGGAAGCTGCTAACCTGTACTCCCTGTATACTTAGGTAATTAATTTTTATTCCTTCTCAAGTCTCTGATGGGGTTGAAGGCCAGATAGTTTAGTTTTACAATTAAGCTTAGTTGTTTAGGGGTTAAGATGTTTTTAGGTCTAGATAGATGTTTTAAGTTGATAGAGATGAGATATGATAGATATTGATTTACATTCAAAATTTTGGATGCACCAAGATAGGAAATATGGTTTCTTCAAGGCTTCCAAATAAAAATATCCAAAACAAGTATGAATATAACGTGTGTGTGTGTGTGTGTGTGTGTGTGTGTGTGTGTGTGTGTTTCCTGATTGTTTTACGGTTCTTCTTGCTATAGGTAGTTTACTATATATATATATATATATATATATATATATATATATATATGTATGTATGTATAACAATATAAATGTATATGTAAAAAATATTTAATAAAAAATGTTTTTAAAAAAAGAAAAGAAAAGAACAAAAGAAAGAAAGAAATTAAGCAGGGACTAGAGAGATGGCCCAGCAGTTAATAGCACTGTCTACTCTTCAGAGGTCCCAAGTCTTTGTCGGGCATGGTGGCGCATGCCTTTAATCCCAGCACTCAGGAGGCAGAGGCAGGTGGATCGCTGTGAGTTCAAGGCCAGCCTGGTCTACAAAGTGAGTCCAGACAGCCAAGGCTACACAGAGAAACCCTGTCTTGAAAAAACAAAAAACAAAAAACACAAACAACAACAACAACAACAACAACAACGACAACAAAAAACCTCCCGAGTTCAATCCTCAGCAACCATACTGTGGCTCACAACCATCTATACAGGGATCTGATGCCCTCTTCTGGCATGCAGGTACACATATAGATAGAGGATGTGTGTGTGTGTGTGTGTGTGTGTGTGTGTGTGTGTGTGTGTGTGTAAGATAAATAAATAGATTTTTTAAAAAAAGAACTAGATTAGACAAGCCCAATGGGATAGGCTTGTAATCCCAGCTAATCAAGATGCTAAGGCAGGGGGATTGCAAACCGAGGTCTGCCTGGGATACAGAGCAAGTTCACTGCTGTCCTGGCCAGCTGAGACTGTCTCAAAATAAAAAGTAAAAATAGAGCTAGTGACAGTGCTTTATTAGAGTAACTGCCTAGCATGTGCAAAGCCCTGGGTATAATTTCCCAGTGCACACACACAAACTGAGTGAGATAACAATTTTGTTTTATTTTATAATGTTGTATTTTGGAGTAATTTGTTATGTTGCAATAGGTAACTAATACACTGTATATCTATCTTTTGTAGTAAAATATTTGCCACTTTTAATCTATTAAATCTTTGCACGTGGTTGGTTTTTTTTTTTATGCTACTTTAAAAACATTTTAGGAGAATTAGAAATAAGTCGATGTACTCAAGTAACCACATTTTAAAATATGTCAAAGAAGCACATCTCAAACAGAATTGAAATGGGAAATCGATGGGACTTAGAGATACAGTGCAGGAAAAGTGCAGGAAACAAAAATATATATAAAATCAATGACAGGAGGTGAGAGCGCTAATTTTTTTTTTAACAGTGACATTTTATGGAAAATAAAAGCAAGTGTTAAAAAGTAGAAACTTACAAGAAGAACATCATGATGGGTGGATCTGGACCCAAGGGTGTCTGTTCAAACTACTGCACCAACCAAGGACAATACATGCAGTAAGTATTGAACCCCTACTCTGATCTAGCCAAGGGACAAGACATTATCCACAGTTGTGTGGAGAGCAGGGACTGACTCTGACATGAACTCTGGTGTCCCATATTTTACCACTTCCCCTTTGTGGGGAGGCCTAGTAGCACTTAGAGAAAGAATAAGCAGGCTACTAAGATGAGACTTGATAGGCTGTGACCATATGGAGGGGGAGGAGGTCCCCTTCTGTCACAGACCTAGGGGAAGGGAATAGGGTGAAAGTGGGAAAGAGGGAGGAAGGGAGGAGACAAGCAAGGGGATAACAATTGAGATGTAATCTGAACAAATTAATTTAAAAAAGAAAAAAGGTGTCTTTATCTCATAATTGATAAGACTATCTCTTACATTACCCAGATTGCCCTTAAATGCTTAAGCTCAAGCAATTCCTGTGCTCTCCAAGGCTCAGAGGACATTGCAGAAGAGGCTGAAAGAATACAGCAGTAGCTGGCCCAGTAGAGTGTCTCACCACCCTGGCAAAATCTGTGTCCCTGCCAGGGAAGAAGACTGAAGGGCCTTATAGGTCAGAGAGCTGACTAAGAAAAAGCATGTGTGACAGATTGAGGAAAAGAGGGTACGCTGCTGATAAGATGTGTGGAGTCCCCTTAAAGCTGTGCCCTCCCTGAAATCTTGCTACTTAGGCCCACATATATTTGCCTTAGGTAGGACATAATAAGACTCTCCCACTTGGAACCAGAAAGTCGCTGTTGCAGTAGACACATAGCCCTTCCCCATACCCATGGATTGCTCTCTCAGAGAGAAGAAAACACTTTTGGAATCAGATGTTCAATTGGTAAGTAGACAAAATATCTTCTAGTAGCCTACAGCTGACACTGCCTGGGTCATATTAAGGCGATGAAAAAGAAGGGTTGTACACACAAATACATCCCCCTACTCCCCTCACAAACACACACACATGCATACACACATACACTCCACCACATGAGCACATATTCACAAACGCAGACACACACCACACAAACACAAAACCTCCCCACACATGCGCACACCTTTAATCCCAGCACTCAGGAGACAGAGGCAGGCAGATCGATGTGAGTTCAAGGACAGCCTGGTCTACACAGCAAGTCTAGGACAGCCAAGGCTACACAGAGAACCCCTGTCTCAAAAACAAAACAAAACAAAAAAACAAACATACACACACATACATTCATACCAAAGCACCCCACATATATACCTATACACACATACACACCCGCACACCCATGCATACATATACACACATACATATATACATGTCCACACACACACACACATACACCTGTTAAGCTCTGTTTTTGTTTGTGTGATTTTTTTCTGCCTTAGCCATAACAGTTATTGAAGGTCTATTATATTTCCAGCACTTCCAAAAAACATCTGCTCCGAATTAGTTCAAGACACTAGATTTTCAAACTGTATCTAATTTTAGATAAGATAATATCTTTAAAATGAAACGAACTGAATATTATCCCTTAAAAAACTGGAAAATCGTGAGTGAAGGCCTGCTACCCCTTTCCACACCTTTCCTGGGTCCGACCCATTGCTTAAGTGTCATTTCTGGAGTTTTAGGAAACGATTATCCCAAGGAACTGGAAACATGATCTCAAAATGCAAATGCTGCGCAGAGCTACAGCGTGGAGGGCTTGGTTCTGAGCGCATTTGGGGGAACAGTTATACCTTAAAAAATGAGCCCAAACCCTGAATTAACTATAACTAAATGGCATGACGAGCCCTGAAACTCTAGCTTTCCTCATGGGAAATTTTCATCCTCCAGAGAAGCAGACTGATACAAGCGAACCCAAACCTATACCCACAGGCCTATGTTTAAGAGCTCAGCCGTGTTAAAGGTATTAATTCCAGCTTTGGTGATTGCCTTAAAACAAGCAAGTAGCATTTGTCCGGTGGTCTCCTCGGGCGTCTTTCTCCACAGGGTCTTCCTAAAGGCAAATGGTTACAACCACTGAGAGTGCTCCTTGGAGAGAAAACATGGATGCTGGAAACTGGGGGCACTAAGGGTTCACTTTAGATGTGGGTGGGCCGGCACAACCTTTGCCCTGTGGCCAAGCTCTAAGCTGCCTAGACTTCCCATAAACTGCAGTATTTAAACATTTTATTTCTAATTTTAGATGCAAACTCTTAGAAATAATAGTAGCTAATGGAATGCTCCCCACTGGAATAATGTAAGGAATTTTTCATCATATTCTATAGTTAAGACTATGCTATCAATTTATATAAGAACTCAGAAGTTCGGGATGAGCAAGCCTGAACCCAGTGAGCTGCCTGGTAGAAGGAAAGAACAGACGCCTACAAATGTTCCTCTGGTCTCCACCAGGTCACCATGGCACTGTTTTGGTTTCATGGAACAGAGTCTCATTTTAGCCTTGAACTCACAAGGTAGCTGCAGCTGGACTTAAATTCCCAACCCCCGTGCCTGTACCTCCTGTAGGCTAGGATTACAAGAATGTACCACAAAACACAGCTAAAAAAGAAGATTAAATTTCTTCATGCTTACTTAAAAAAAGAAAGAAAAGAAAACTTGGGTCTTGGGCTCAATAGTTAAGAGCTCTTGTTGCTTTTGCGGAGGGCCTGGGTTTGGTTCCCAGCCCCTTCGTATACCTCACAACCATCTGTAACTCCAGTTCCGGGGGATCTGATGCCCCCTTCTGACCTCTGAAAGCACCAGGCACAGATGGCATACACATATGTGTAGGCAAAAAAAAAAAAAAAAAAAAAAATCAACACATAAAAAAAATAAATACAAAACATAATTTAAAAAGTCTTGATTCTTTGCTCTGCCGTCTTTATCCTTTCCCATATATTTCCAATATTTTTCTTAGTATTTTCCTAGTTGTGCTGCAACTTGTAATTTATAATTTATTGTTGTTTTTAAATAACGACCCGCCCCCCCCCACCCCTCTCCAATGTTTCTCTGTGTAGCCCTGGCTGTCTCAGAACTCACTTTGTAGAACAGTCTGGACTCGAACTCAGAGATTCACCTCCCTCTGGCTGATGAGTCCTGGGATTAAAGGGATACATTTTATTTTTATTTAATTATTATTTTATAAAAATAAATTGAAGGGTATTATACGATTCTCCTAAGTATAAGAGATGAAAGGAAGATAATTAATTCTTAGGCTTTATTTATTTATTTTGAAACAGAGTCTCATTATGCAGCCCAGGCTGGCCTTGAACTCTCAATTCTCCTGGCCTCCACCGCCTGAGTTCTTGGATTTCTAGCATGTGACAGGACACCCAGCACAGAAAAGATTTTATAGAGAGAATGTCATTTAATTATGACAACAGAATATGAGATAGGCATACTGATTTTGCTGATGAAGAACCGGAGGTGGCAACAATGAATTGATTTACCCAAAATCACACAACTAGGAACTAGTAAAGTTAGCTCTGGATGGTTTTGGGTTGTTGTTGTTGTTTTTTGTTTCCTTGTTTTTTGTTTTGCTTTTTTTTTTCACTCTGAAGATTTTTCTCATAACTACACACAACCCTCCACTATTACTCACCACCCCTAACCAACGGGTAAGGCTTAGTTAGGGTCCTTCCACAGCTCACTAAGATCCCTTTCATAAGGCCGATGTGCTAGCTGCTGTACATGGAACGATGCCAGCAAGTCCTGAGACACTTAGAATATACAAGAGAAACTGCAGTTTCAGTGTCTGCAGCTCACTTACAACATGGTAAATAAGACCCAAAACTTTCCAGGGGGTTAAAAAAAAAACTAATACTTTTATCACAAAAGATTGTTTTCAAGTCTTTCTAATTTTTTTTTTTTCACTAACAGTCCAGCAGAAATTTAATGAAAGTGAAGGAAGACTATTTGAGGCCAAGGGGAAAAATGTGAAATAAAGACTTGATGCTGTGTGGGATGAATTTGGCGAACCAAAAATAATATGGTGTGGGGAAGAAGTGGAAGGTAAGTTTGGAAAGCTAAATTGTGGCTAAAATGTAGCACTCACTGAAATCTAACCTCGGTGGGCAGTCCATCACAGAATTGGTGAGGAGTTGGGATTGAGGTTTCTGGGAAGCATGGTTGAGTGTTGATTCTGTGTGTTAATGTGGTGAGGATACGCGGCTGGATGACCTGCCTTGAGGGGTCAGCTAAACCATTCCAACTCGGGGTACTGTAGGAAAGAGAAAATGGAACTGAAAGAAATACCATCAGAAAATGTGGATAAGAAGTACAGGGGTGACGGATGGCACGCTGGTGAGGTTCAGCTTTTATAGCTTAATGTGAGTGACAGAAACTATTCACTTGAAGAGTAGCTTTTAAGTTGGTGCTCAAGGAAGAGAATTTTGTATGGCAAAGAAATAGTTTTGGAATTCCAACTTTGTAAAGCTCAGATTTTTCGGGTAAAGAATCCACCAGCTGATATGTCCATCCTAAGACTAACCCTCAAACAGTACCTAGGAAATCATTACAGTTTGTAAATTGGTGAACACTTTGACCATTTTTTAAAAATTTATTTCTGAACTGCATCAGAAAACCTACCTGCTTTTTATACTTTAACCTGAACCAAGGTGTAGACAACAAATGTTGTTTTTTTTTTTTAGTTTTCTTACATTGTCTAATGAATTCCCTTTCAAAATAGTTAATTATTGTATAACACAGAGAGAGAGAGAGAGAGAGAGAGAGAGAGAGAGAGAGAGAGAGGGAGGGAGGGAGGGGAGAGACTGAAGCTTATTCCTGCATGTAAGGCTGTACATGTGGAGACCAGAAGTCAATGTTTTGTCTTCCTCTATTGTTCTTTATCTTATTTTAAGCTTATTATTTCAATTTTTCATAATATATGTATAGAATGTACTTTAATCATACCCCCATAATCATGTCATATTGTCTCCTCCCACCAAACCCTTGTCACAGAAACTCTCTTCCTGTTTCGGTGTCTATTGTTTTTGGAAGCCCACTGCTTTAATTAGTGCATTTGGCAAGACCATGGCTAGGTGGTTATTTACTTCATCAAGGGCACCTTACCAGGGTCACACCACTGAGGACTGTGACTCCCTCTCCCTCCGTAACCATCCACCCCATGTTTTGAAAACAGCATCTCTCAGTGAATGTGGACTCATTGTTTCGGCTAAACTTGCTGGCCACTGAGTATCCACGATCTGCTTATCTCCTCTCCCACTCTCTCTCTCCCTGCCCTGGGGCTACATTATCTTGCCATTTCCAGTGCTGGAGATTCGAACTCAGGTCCTCACGCTTATGCAGCAAGTATTTTCCCACAGAGCCATGCCCCAGCTCCAGATAGTTAAACTTTAACTGAGTAGAGCTTTTTTTTTCCCAAATATTATTATTTTATGTGTACTTATTTGTGTGTGCCTGTGTGGGTTTATATATATCATGTTTATGACCCACATAGATCTAGGTATAGGATCCCTGAGAACTAGAGTTCAGGGAACAGAACTGGGATCTTACAAAAGAGTACTGAGTGCTCTTAAGCGCCAAGTCATCTCTCCAGCTGAGTCCAGTTTCAGATTAGCAGGCACTGGAAACAGGCTGTGGGTAGGGAGTATCCCTAGTGATAGAAGAAATTAGGTGCCAATGGACCAAAGATGGAGAGCTAGCATCTATTAATAGTTTATCAACCAATTGAACACTTAAGAAGTACTTGTTGGGCAATAACTATAGCTTCATGGCAGAACACTTGGCTAGTCTGTGTAGGGTCTCAGCAGTGGGGAGAAAAAGTTAAGATCTTTGATATATCAGTCACAAGGCAAAATCCAATGGGAAAAAAAAGCAAAGATAACAAGAAAACACTGCCTCTGCTCTTAAGAACTTTAGTGGGCAAAGGATAATGGACTTGCCATATTTTATAAATTTGCCAGAGACTAGTACTTGACATCTAACTCTAGCGATTCAATTATGTGTTTATATTTTTTAAATTAGACATCTACATTTGTAATCTTTAATACCCACTTCTTGAGGGCTTTGTCAGTCTAGCCCAGTCTTTCAAAAATGTGTTAGTGTTCTAACAAAGTTGGAGCGATGGCGTACAGGACACACTACAAGGTAGGTTCATTACTGTAAATGTTTTCTGACTTCCACACATGTGCTGTAGTAAGTGTGTGCCCACACACATGTACCCCAACATACACAATAATAAGTAAAGAAAGAAAGAAGCACAGAAACGCCATCACTTACCATTGCTGATCTACCATTCAAAGTTCAAAAACAGCATTTACATAGCAGAAATACAATTCAAAAAAGTCTGATTATGTTGGAATGTAAAACTGAATTTGATCAGAATTCAGTGACTCATGGCTGAGAAGGTGTCAGTGGTTGAGCCCCAGCCTAGCATGCATGAGGCCTTGGAGTAAACAGAATTACACAAAGTAAACATAATTAAATGATAAATAAGGATAAATTTAAACAGTAAAGATAAATACCTAAAGAGGTAAAGCTAGATTAATAAAAGCACCTAAAAATTAAATCATCAGTGATTTTATTGAGCCTGACCACTAACTTCCATGACTGAGCCAATGACTCTTGGCTCCTGTGATCAACACTCTTATGCAGCCTTCTCCCACAATGATTAGGAGTTGATCGCACACCTGGAAGAGATGGAGGGTGACACAGACATATATTCTAGGGAAGACTACATGTTTAGTATGCACAAGGGTCTCAGTTCAACTTCTAGCATGTTAACTGAAAAGGTGATGTTGAAGAAGTGATGAAATGTCACTGCCTAGGTTAAGATACACAGCATTTGCTTAGCGTTCCTTTGGACAGCTCTCTGGCAGTGGGGCAGGGAGTACTGCCGTGTCATATGGTCACTCTGACAGCCCTGTAAAGAAGACTGCAGGATTTAGGAACCATGGCTACCTGACAAGAGCCAGCAAAAAACTTGCCAGTCTTGTGGAGAAGTGTCTGGGAAGTGAACACTACAGTCACATTTTAAACGGGTTACAATAGAAGTCAGCATCGGTTCAACCTCCTAAGAGACCCTGCAGCTTAATCACTTGGGTAAGCTCTTCCCCAATTCCTGACTCACAGAAACTGAGACAGCAACTTCTTTTTATTATCTTGAGGAATCTGGTGATTTGCTACATGTTAATAGTTAGCTAATATATCTGGAAGTGGGTTGCTGCCATTAGCAAACCATAAGATGATAGGAGAGGTGCTGGAATTAACTCAGCTGAAAAAAAAAACTGAGTACTGAAGGGATTGTTAAGTAAACATGAAAGACCTCTTGAGTAGATCTAATGGCCGTTAAAAACTGCTCATAAAAAACACCCATGGAGATGGTGAAAATGGCAGAAGAACTCTGTTACCTGCAGTATTTTGGAGCTGGAAACTATATCCAGTAAATCAGTTGTTTTGTCCTAGTACCATGAAGCATGCTTGTAACCCGAGAATTCTGAAGGCTAAAGCAGGTGGACTGGAAATTTGAGGCCAGTCTGGGCAATATAGTGAGATGCTGTCTCAAAACAAACAAACTAACAAACAAACAAACAAAACAAAAACAAATAAGCAAAAACCAAAAACAACAACAAAAAAAAAACTAAACCAAACTAAACAGCATGACAATTAAAAAAAAAAAAAAAGTAAGCCAGAAGCCAAAGCCTGACTGGGGAGAAGCTCAGCGGTACAGAACTTGCCCCACACACATAAGGTCCCAGGTTCCATCCCCAGCACCACAAGAAGGAAAAAGAGAAAATGGGTTGCTTAGCTAACAGATTTCCAATTAGGGTTTTGAAGATGCTTGTTGGTTTATTTTGCAGTTCATAGTGAAATGTGAGAAGAGGAAGATAAACGAATGAATGGAAGAATTGTCAAACCAACCAAATCCAAGAATTGTTGACTTTCACAACCGCCAGGCTTTCCAAGATGGAAAACAATGCCAAAACAAAGAAGAGGCTTCCAGACCTAGATCCAATGCAGGACAGCCCAACAATCTTGGACTGAAAATGAAACAGAGGATATTACTGTGAAACTCTTTATTAAAAACCTTAGGAAGGTCCAAGGTGACGCCTCAGAAAAGAACTCAGTAAAACTTTGGGTATTTCATTAGTTCAGTGATTTCATTAGGAATCCTAAGTAGAGAAGAAATGATGTTAAAAGATTATAGGGTGTGTGTGTGTGTGTGTGTGTGTGTGTGTGTGTGTGTGTGTGTGTGTGTATGTGTGTGTGTGTGTGTAAATGGAATCATCCCTAATAAAATTCACAAGACGGCCATCATGTCTCTATGAGTACGCAATTTTCAAGACTGCTGATAGATTGTATGGAAAGGAACAGAGGCGCAACAAGAAGGAAAGCTTCTGAACGGTCAGATTTCCATAGGCAGGAACCAGACATAGAAAAGCTGCACATCTCAGAAAAGAAGTTCCTTCCAAAGAGGAAGCAGAAAAGTCTACAGAGTCAAGAGTCAAAGATAGTCATTTCCACGAAGCAGGAATGAGATGCAGAAGAACTTTGGGTATTTGCCCAAGCTAGATTCCAGACTATCTATGTACCAGTGACTCCAGCATGCCCAGTACCCACTTTGGATGGAAGTGTGTGTACTGGCTACTGAAGTCCTGTCCCATTGTTGTGAGTTACATATGTAGAGGGGGCATCTTATCTCTTTAGTTCTCAGACCTTCAGATCTAGAAGCCACACTGAAAAAGCTTTGTCTACCTTTAGACCCTATTGGTATGCAAGATTCTAGACTTAGGAATGCTATGGCTAATGGGATGAGAGACTTGGGAGCCTTGAGAAGATAGATATAAAGACACTTCATACATGGGTGCTGTTGATGGCGGAGGAGATATAGGGGATATAGGATTAACTCTCATGTTAGTGAGCAAGATGGCCCCCGAATAGTGTTCTCTCCTCATGCTCCTGTATAGTCTTCTCCCACAGTAGATGAGACTGACCTGAACCATCCATAGTCTAGAAAGTGGAAAAGTACAGTGTGTGGCTTCCAATGGTAGAGTGAAAAAAGATACTGTGGCTTCTTTACTTTCCTTTGTTGGATCACCTACTCTGATCCATGTCACGCCATGTCACAAGGACCCTCAGCCAGTCTCTGAAGTCTGTGTGGGAAGGATCTAAGCTAGTATGCATCAGTCAGGTGAGCAAACTGCCTTAGAAGGAAGATTCCAGCTCCACACCAGCTCTCGGAAGATTGTACTGCAGCTGAGGATTTTAACTTTGATTTCATGAGAGACATGGATCCAGAGTCACTCAGCTAAGCTGAGTCCAATTTCCCAAGCTATAGAAGCTATGTAAGGTAATAGGTGTTTGTTGTCATTTTTAGTTACTAAGTGTTGGGGCAATTTGTTATGCAGCAATAGGTAACTAATACAATGAACTGTACTCTCAGTATGGAGTATGACATAATTGCTTAAATATGTTAAATGTGTTTTGGTTGCATCAGCTGAAGAATTCCCATAGTATCTATGGTAACAGTCCACTTCTAGACCCCCACACATGAGATGTTTGTGCATACTTTGAGTCTTACACTCTAGAAGATACCGTTCAAGAACGCTCAATGCACCAAGGGACTATGAGAATGGTAAATACTCAAAATGCTCAGGCTCCCTAACTTATGATGTTTTGATTTATGATTTGTTTACTTTCTGATGATGCCAAAGAAATGCGCATTCAGTGAAAACTATACTTTGAATTTTGATCTTTTTCTGAGCAAGTAATTATGCTGTGATAAGCCGCCCCCCCCCCCCAGAGTGCTTGGCAGCATCAGGAGCATCCAGTCCACCGCATAGTCAGTAGGGGAAGCTGCTGATGCTCCCCTGTGTCTGGTGTGACTGAGTTATCATGGCTGGGAGGCTAGGTGTATTGAATGCATTGCTGACTTGTGTTTTCGATGTGCAGTGTGTTCAGCGATACGTATCCCTATTGTCAGTTGAGGAGCACGTGTGTGACATGTGTAATGCTCACTACAACTGCTCATTGTGTCTCTGAGTGGAGTTAAGAGCGGTGTGACTGTCTGTGCACGTTTAAGCCGACAGTTCAGCGTAGATGATATAAATGTCCTGTGTACTCCATATCCCAGAGAATGAAAGGCTGAAAGTGATGAGGTGGTAGATTTCAATGGACATATGAGAACATTTTTTGATACTTCAGATTCTCTAGCAAAATAACGGATTCCTCACTGAAAAAGTTACAACAGAGGCTGCAATATGTATGCAGAAAAGTCCTCAACTGGAATGTTGTACAAACTTCAGAAAGACTGCCATGAAGTTGATTGCCAATCTGACCCATTTATTTATTTTTCATTTCATTCACTAATTTATGCACTTTACGTTCCAATCGCACCCTCATCTCCTCTCAGTTCCTCCCTCTGCCCTCCCTTCCTCTTATTCCCTCTCCCTTTCTCCTTAGAGAAGGGGGGGAGGGGTTCCCACGGATATTAACCAGCCTTGGTGTATCAAGTTCCAGTAGGACTAGGCACATCCCTTACTGAGGTTAGACAAGGCAGCCCAGTTAGGGGGAAGGGACCCAAAGGCAGGCCACAGAGTCAGAGACAGCACCTGCTCCCACTGTTAGGGGACTCACATGAGGACCAAGCCGTACATCTGCTACGTAAGTGTAGGGGGCCTAGGTCCACCCCATGCATGATCTTTGGTTGGTGGTTCAGATTCTGTGAGCTCCTACGGGCCCAGGGTAGTTGATTCTGTAGGTTTTCTTGTGGTGTCCTTGACCTCTCTGCCCTTCATGGCCCTCTTCCACAGCTCAGCCTAATGTTTCTGGCCCATTTATTTAGTAAACCACAACAACCAATTTACAGGACCTCTCTCACATAAGTGCCAAAATTATACGGAAGTGCTGTCTTTTTTTTTTTTAATATTTATTTATTTGTGTATGCAGTGCTCGGCCTGCCTGTGCCCCTGCAGGCCAGAAGAAGGCATGAGATCACATTATAGATGGTTGTGAGCCACCATGTGGGTGCTGGGAATTGAACTCAGGACCTCTGGAAGAGCAATCAGTGCTCTTAACCACTAAGCCATCTCTTCTAGCCCGGAAGTGCCATCTTAAGTGCCACCATGGACTTTCTTCAGGTAATTGTTCTCCATTAGTGTTTCCCAGATAGACGAATATCTAGACACCACAGCAAAGAATGTTGTCATTTACCTTACTTTATAGAAAGAATAAAAGCTGAGAAGGTGGCTTCTCTAGGATAGGTGGGCTTCCTGAAGCCCTTCATTTTCAATGTAGCTTACAAATAAATTTGTATCTCTACAAAATGAATTGGCCTGGATTTAGAACATGGAAAATTTATAATAAAATGTATTAAAATAAGGACAAGAGTATCCACTTGTCACATCTGGTGCCTACTTCTGAACATTAATACAACAAAATAAAATATTTAATTTTTGCCTGAGAATGGTTTGTGCCTCTTTTTAGTCTAAGCTACTACTGTTAAATATATCCAAATGTTCTGTTTTACGGGCAGTATTGTACCAATTAAGCACAGTATTAGCAGGACAGCTCTGAGCAGGGAGTGTGGATTTCAGTCATAAAGACTTGTCCCATAATATTTAAAGAGGCTAAAATTTAAAATGTGAAATAAGTGGGTGTTATTTCTCCTACTGTCTAAGAAAGCTATTTGCAATATGAGCATATCTCATTGTTGATGGCTTGTAGAATAGTTTTATACGTCACTGGAAGTAAAATTTTAGCGTCTGATAAAAAAATGAATTTGTAATTTGTGTAAGCCTCAGACCCAATGTATTTCATAGCTTTTCCTTTGAAGTTCTAGTTATACTTTTAGTTGTAGAATAAAAAGTTGGAAATTATACAATCAATGCACTAAAGAATATGCATCTCTAGGTTGGAACGTCATTTCAGAGACTTTGCTATGTTATTAAATTTCATGAAAGTTTACGATTTCCTCAGTATACAGAACTACAGGGTTGCATTGTATTTTATAAGTTATAAGAAAAAAAGAGAAATGCCATGTGGATGTGCTGGTGTCAAAGAATTGCCCTGTCAGTAGAAGTCTCTTTCTCCACTCAGAAGATCAATATCAAAGCCATCGTTACAGTAGCACAAGTATTCAGACTGTTTTCTTACCCTACCCACCTAGTGTGTGTGTGTGTGTGTGTGTGTGTGTGTGTGTGTGTGTGTGTGCAATTTTTTAAAGTTTGGTGACTTGTAGCCCACTCACATATAAATAAAGAGTAAAAATGAAAGAACTGACAGACTTGGTAATTCAAATTTTAAACAGTGTCCCATGGGTTGCAAGACTCTAAAATGTTCCTTAAATTCTCAGTCTTTATCAAGGTTTTCCAGACACCAAGTTGAAAAAGAAATGCCACCCCTTTCAGTAAGAGACTTGAAAAAGCTCCTAAAAAACATTGCTATTTTCACATCAACATAATTAATTACTGGAAAATCATTTTACTTTAAAAGGATCATTAAATCATGGATCTACCTAAGGGGTACCTATTACATCCTTAGATCCTAGGCTCTGTATTGGGTGGCTATTCACTACATATGTTTTGGAAGAACTACTTCTATTCTAAATTTTTAGGACAGATGTGGTGGTCCCATGCCTTTTATCTGAGTAGTTGGAGACCAAGACAGGCAGATCTTTAAGTTAGAGGCCAGCTTGGCTACAGAGTAATTACAAGGACAGGCAGGGTTACACTGTATGGGGTGGGAGGGGAGAAGCTAAAGTTTCTGAAAATAGAACATCTTTATGAAAATTGCCATCGGTTCCATGATAGCTCAAATTTTATTTCAGAGGAAAATCTCTATATCCTTTAGTTTAACAGTAAACAAGTAATCACAGCTTAACACAGGTAGGCACAGCTGTAGTAAGGCTGTTTATCAATCCCGTATTAACTTTTGCTAAAAAAAAAAAAAAATAATAATAATAATTAAAAAATGCTTTTATGAGCTGGACATGGTGGCACACTCCTTTAATCCCAGCATTCAGGCAGGCAGAGGCAGGAGGAGCTCTGTGAGTTCGAGGCCAGACTGGTCTACAAAGTGAGTCCAGGACAGCCAGGCCTACACAGAGAAACCCTGCCTCGAAAACAAACAAACAAACAAACAAAAAAAAAACCAAAAAACAAAAACAATACTTTTATGGCTCAAATCCAGGGTAATGAAGTACATGGAACAGTGCACAAATCGAATGAATTTTTTAAGATTAAAGTCATAAACAGCTAAGAATGGGAATACGCGGCAGAGACAGAACCGGCTGCTTTCTTCGCGCTCAAGTGCATTAGCACGATGGCTGTGGGACGATGTCTGGGCTAGATGCTCTACCGGTTTCAATTGGCAGCAATCTCTTATCTAAAAACTGCAGATGTGTGAACAGTCAGACACAACGGCAACGGGGAGGGGGGCCGTGTGGGAGGGGGGTAGGGAAGGGAAGTCCAGTAGCCGGACCTGCTTCTGAATTGTTTTCAAGCTCTTTTCTCCTCAGACGGCCAAAGAAAACCTCTGAAGAATGTTTGGAATCAAGGCCTGTCTGCTCTGGGCCACCACTCACAAATCCTGCATATTTGTATTCTCAAAATTATCTTAAATGTCCAGTAGGTCCGTCTTAGGGTTAATAAGCACAAGAGCTGACACCAATTTACTGAAAAGAATCGCTGCCTCCAGTGAGCCCCCCCGCCCCGCCCCCCCCCCGCCCCCCCGCCCCGCCCCCCCGCCCCCCCCCCGCCCCCCAGCACTTCTTCACTTGCTGGCACTTCTGCGCTGAGTCATTCAATACTTATATAAATGATGCGGGTGATTGTGTCGATGATAGTGGTCTGGCCTGCTTTTGCAATATTAAGTTTTAATGTTTTCTGTGCTTGAATATAGAGAAGTTTCTCAATGATTGATTAGAGCCATTTGCTGGCTATTTCAGAACATTACTTCTAAAAGCCCTGTGTTGACAAAATAATTTATTACTAGAAGTCCCGAGATTGCTCTTGAAACAGAGTCAGTACCGTGTGATTTTGAGAGCTGTGCTCAGTGCACAGTAGTGAAGTAAAGAGGGGGGAATTAAGGCAATTGTCTTAATATTTAAAGTCTGTCCTTGTTCACAAGCCAGAAAGACTGTGTAGCCAATAGCCGCGGTAAAAATATTTGAGGCTCTCGAGTTTTATTTTCATTTCTATTACAATACCTGAGCTTAGTGAAGGGAGGAAAAATGAGTTAACCCTTGATTTGTTAGTGCAGACTTGAAAACAATTTATTTTTACATCGAGATAATGTGGAAAATATATCGATTTATGTGATTAAAAGTGATGATGATTATAACAATAATAGAGAAAAGAAAAACTGAACGAATCATGAGACTTTCTTTCAAAGTAAGATCTTGTCTTTCTGGGGATTTGAATCATCTGGGTCCTGAATTCTACCATTCGAACTGAGTAGGCAAAGCCCATTTCCAGCAATAAGCTCAGTTAATGTGGCAGATGGCACAGGGTTACCTGTCCCTCACCTTTCCTGCATCAATAGTAATAGATTAATTCCATCCTGTCTCATGTTTTGACTTCCAGGTGCTCCGCAAATATGAATTCATCATCGCAGCACTCCGTCTGACGAGGGAAAAATATTAATAAACAAAATATAACAAAAATAAAGCCGGTATTAATTTATCTGAAAGCACCTGTGTAAGACACGCAGAGAAGTTAAATTGCATGTTTATATTAATTATATAAAGAAAGATAGCACTGTTCTGTTGTTCACTTTTGCCGCAACAAAAGAATTTGTTGGGAGAAGGGTTTCAGTGGGAGAGGAGTGGGGTGGAAGAGAGCCATGGGGAACTGCCAAAGTAACCGAAGTTCATTCCTTAGGTGTGCGAAGTTGTCAAACAAAAAGCAGAAATCATCAGGAAACTTCCCTGAGGGTCATCCTTTCAAAAGAGTGTCAAAAAATGAAGTAGGTAGTTTCTCAATCCATGGGCCTGCATTTCTACTCCCTCGAGAATCGATCCCCTCTAACCACGGCTTCTTACCACTTCTAAAACTGAAAATGAAGGAATAAATAAAACGCTCTTCCTGGTCGCTCAACAAGGGCTGCCCGTGAGCTACTTTGGGAAGCTTGAGGCTGGTAGCGACATTTGTTTCTATAAAGGACGTTGCCAGGAAACTGGGACCACCTTAGGACACAGCAAAGTGTCCCAACTCCCCTGGCCTCTGGACCTGGCTGCAGCCTTAGAGGAGGCACGCGCAGCCGCAGTCCTCCACCTCCCTGCGATGGATGGCCTTATCATCCCCGGGTCGGCTCCCTGGGCCACCGTGGTGCAGGCGCAGGGCAATCTCGAGTGAATTTTATCCTTGCCCGGCGCCTTTCCCCGCCTTGGACATGTGCAGTGCCCGCCTTGAGAGAGAGATGCGATGGAGCCCGGAGAGGAGAAGCACCCTCCACCCCCAAGACCCCCCCGTGGGCATCGGACCAGAAGAATCTCTCTAGGCTGAGGGTGACTCCAATAAAGAGACAGTAAACACTGGGCTGGCCCCTTCCTCCCCGAGTTCCTCTCACAATAACTTTAAGGAGACAGACAGGCACGGAAGGAGAAGAGATGGTCAAGTCCATCTGTCTTCCTGTAGTCTTTGTTCCTTAAAGTAAAACAGTCGTTCATCGCGCCCACCACGCTTCAGCTTGGAGGCCACAGTGTCCGCCTCCATCTGCAACGCATTGGGAGCTTTGGCACTATGCGTACAAATCCAAACAGAAGTAAGTATTAAGGACAGTTGGATGTGTAGCTGCCAAGGCTGCTTAGCTATTTTGGCTCAGCTCTTGCTCAGTAGTAAAAGAAGTAGACAGCATTTGGGTTTGGCAAGGTCACTGTAAAGTCCTTAATTTGCCACTAGAGGCTGCTCTGAAGTCTTAATATGAGGGCTGATAGTGAGAGGAGACCCTCCCTCCCCCAGTTAGGGACTGGGAAAGTCTGGAGGTGGTACTAGTTTGCAATTCACTCCGCAAAGTTTCACCCACACAGAGAGCCTTTTGTTTTTGCTTTCTTTCTTCCCCTCCCTCCCTCCCTCCCTCTTTTCTTCTCCCCCTCCTTCCCTCACTCTCTGCCGTCTTTCTTCCTCCTTTCTTTAGTTCATGTCAGTGTTTCATTTTTGTGGACATCCAAGCAGAAGATAAATTCTTACTTTTGCTTTAGTGCATCTGTATTTGAAAGTAGTGTGTTATATGCCCCTGGGATGCCTGTGTCCCTTATTGATATTTTTTATTTTATTTTATTTTTCTATTAAAAAGAAGAGCTCGTATAAAAGGCATGACCAAAGGTGCACCGTGCCTGTAGCTTTTCTTGCAAACCATTACAGTGGGTTAAATGACTGTTCTCTCTTCCTCAGTCCCCCTTTAATAAATAAGGGATTTTAAGAAAAGTTTTTTTTAAGGCATGATATAATTAGATCTCACATAAGCAAACACTAGATGACACAAGGTGAAGATTTATGAAGAGTTCCAGTAGCTAATGGTGCCCTCCTCTCCTATTAAAAGCATGTTGCATTCTGACATATGAGACCTGCCCCTCCATGTCAGACGGCAACTGCTAATCTAACACATGAGTCTTACATGGTCTCCATTTTGCATGCACATTACTATGCTAGATGTGTTGTTTGTTCTAGGTTTATTTGCTTATGGTTATTTTAGGGGTTTTTTTGAGACTTATTTATTTTTATGTGTATGCATGAGTGCTTGCCTTTGTATGTCTGTGGACCGCTTGCATGTGTGATGCCTGTAGAGGCCAGAAGAGAGCATCAGAAACTCCATATCCACAGTTAAAGATGCTTGTGAGATGCCATATAGGTGCCTAATTCAGGTCCTCTGCAAGATGGCTCTTAACCTCTGAGCCATCTCTGAAGCCTTGTGCTAGGTGTTCTCTATGTGAGAATGTTATAACAGTTTCATAAAGCAGATATCATAATGTTGTTAATTTTTATTAAACTTTTTGAAGATGTTTTTATTTATTTTATGTATGACTGCTCTAGCTGCATGTACACCTACATGCCAGAAAAGGGCAGCAGATCCCAGTATGGATGGTTGTGAGCCACTATGTGGCTGCTGGGAATTGAACTCCAAACCTCTGGAAGGGCAGACAGTTCTCTTAACAATCGAGCCATTTCTCTGGCTCCATAATCTGTTTTTTAAAAATCATGTGTATGTGTGTATGGGGGTGGTATGTGCATGAACCTAAAGAATTTGTAGTTTGACCAGGGATGATGGTGCATGTCTCTAATCCAAGCTAGCATTGGGAGGTAGAGGTGGCTAGATCTCTGTGAGGCTAGTGTGGTTTACATAGCAAGTTCCAGAGACCCAGGGCTATAGTTAGAGACACCCTGTTTCAGAAAGGAAGGAAGGAAGGAAGGAAGGAAGCTAGGAAGGAAGGAAGGAAAGAAGGAAGGAAGGAAAAAGAAAGAAAGAAAGAAAGAAAGAAAGAAAGAAAGAAACAAAGGACTACAGAATTTCACAGATCCCTAACAGCCTTCTTAGTGTCCCATCCTCTGGGCCTGAATCCTGAAATACTGATTAGGGACGATGAAAGAATGAAGAAAGAACAGAAACACAGGTGCTTATACAGTGAAGCTGAGATTAGGAGGGATTTGCCAAATGCTACCACTTGAACTTGGAACTTCAGTGTGTTTATTATGTACAGCATAGTGGAAGGGGCTAGCAAGTCCTGGTAGGAAGCCTCCACAGGTAGCAGTTTTAGGCTGTAAATATCTGGGAGGAGGGTGTGTCTTTCTGTTTCTGTCTGAGTGTGCACAGAGGGTGTGTGCTCCTCTGTTTCTCTCTGCCTGTTCCTTTGAGGCAGGATCTCTCCCTAAATCTGAGTCTCATGTTTTCTTGGCTAGGCTGGAAGCCAGCAAGCCACAGCAATCTTCCACAGTCTTGATGGGGTTTCAGAAGACCAGAATGCCAACAGGAATGGAGGCAGTGAAGATGGTGCTCATGAAGTTTTGATGAGAACAAAGACTCTGTTGGGAGTTGAGTGAGAAGCCATGCATGTTATGTTGTGTCAAAGAGTTTGCCTAAATTGTTTTGGTGCTCTAAGACTGTATAGGAGACTGAGTTTAAAGATGTGATCATCAGCTGGGTGTGATGGCACATGCCTTTAATCCCAGCATTTTCATGAAAGGCAGAGGGAGAACTCTGACTTTGAGACCAGTTTGGTTCACATAGCAAGTTCCAGGACAACCAGTGCTACATAGAGAACCCCCCCCTCAAAGAAAAAATAGGGAGAAAAGGAGAGAGGGTGGGTGGGAGGGGGTACCCACTGAGATAGTCCAGTATTCAGGATGTTGCATGAGTAGAGTTAGTTGCTTTTACCCAGGTTTAAAATGAGAATTGGGAGCAAAAATTAGAGCAGACAAGTTTGAAAAATTTGTTTCATCAGAAAGCCTGGAGTAACTTTGGAGCTAAAGAAAGTATAGTTTCTGACCACATTATCTCAAAACAACAACAGCAAAATAAAACAAGCAAGCAAACAAACAAAAAACCCAAAACAACAACAAAAAACCAACTCAAGTCCTTTGCACAGGGGCAGTAGAAAAGATGCTTTGAAGACATTTCTGAAATTGGCCAGACCCAAACCATTGCCAGCTCAAGAATATTAAAGAATAAAGTCACTGAAAGACTTTCCCTTGGGTACCCAGCTTGAATGGTCATGCCCAAGAAGTTGTTTCTTCAGGATTCAGCTCACTACGTCGAGCAGCCTGCAGCCTGGGTATTCAGAGGTCACTAAAGCCATGACCCAAGCAAATCTATTTATTGTTTGAGCTGATGATAGATCTCGTCATTGTTCCCACGATGCTAACTTTGGTGACATGAAGAACTCAAGAGCTGTGGAGTCATGGAGGCTTCCTCCTCATTTTCAGTGGGAAGCCAGGCACTGTATGTCAAGGCCAGGATTCCTTTAAGGAGCCCCTATGAGGGTGACACAGGAAGTGATTAGAATGAAGACAAAGATTCCCAAGGACATAGAAATGTCAGGAACATGGACTATCTGCCATGGAAAACATAGCCAGAGAGGAGAGGAGAGCAAGAGAAAGCCAGTGGTGGAGCTGTCAAGGCCTTTGGAGCACACATCCTGCTACTGGGTGTTCCAGGTGCTGGACTGCAGGGTTTAATGTCTGCCCGTCTGTGTGTTAGCCTTGTCTTGACCTTACCTTTCTTTTTCATAACCCAGTTGTTCCCTTTTAGAATGAGAACATTTTCCCTTCAACGCTGTTCTTTGGGTATACATAAATTGTTTAATTTTAAAGGGACTCAGAGTTTAGAAACTGACTTGAGTCCTGGCAGAGACCTTATATTTGGACATTCAAACAATATTGGAAATTTTTAGGTTTTGAGACTCTTGGAAAAAGAATAAGTACATTTCGGCATTGAGCTAGACATGTGCCTTAGGGGCAATTTTATGATTTGAATGTGAAATATTTCCCCAAAGGCCCAAAGTGCTTGGATGCCGGCTGATGGGATTTGGGAAAGCGTTTGGACCACACAGGCACCAACCCACCATCAGCATCCATCTTAAAGAGACTAACTTTGCTCTATGCCGTCACTCTGACATTCTACCTTGCCATGCTTGGAGCCAGAAGCAATGGAGCCAAGTGACTGAGGACTGAGATCTCTGAAGCCATGAGCCAAAGTAAAGTTTTCTTCCTGTTAAATTATTTCCCTCGGGTATTGTGTTACTTGGGTATTTGTTATATTTAGTTAATATAAACGGTGCAATTCAAACAGCTCTAGTGGCATGTAAAGTCAAAGCATACACATTAGGTCTTATAATATTTAAGTTGTGCTCTTCAATAGCCACTAAAGAAAGTACCTCTTCCCTTTAATACCAAGATGAAAAATTAAGAACATCTATGTAAAAATATCTTAGCTTGGAAATCATGACTAAGATGTAGGATATTTTCTGGGGTGCAGTAATTTGAAGGGTGACTTTAGTGTGTTAAGTTTAAGGATTAGATTCCAGTTGAATAGTTCTCAGCCATATAAACTCAGGCTAACTATTCTAAGTGACATAGAGCTCAGGGTACTTGTACTCTGTTCTGCTTTCATTTCGTGAGTTCACATTTCATTTTAAACTTTAAGCTAAACGTTGGTATTTTATATGCAATTATTGACTAATCTAGGTTGGACTTAAAGAATAGTTTATCATTTACATAGTAAAGAAAGACCAAAATCATAGCCTTTTAATTACCTCAAATTATGGTACTGTCAGCCTATTAGTTGGTTTGACTTAATGTTTATGGCGTCCCTCTTGGATGCTCTGAAGAGTTGGAACATCATTTCTCATTATAATGTGAGTAAATATTTTATAAAATCATACATTAATTTGACCATTTTTATTGATCTCTACATCTGGACCTTTAACTCCTTAGGTGAAAATCAGTTGTGCTGCTTAGTCATAATCACTGTTACAATTTTAACACAAGATCTTCCAATTACAGTACATATTCATTTGATCTGGAAGTGTTAGTTACAAAGATATATTGACTGAACTTAAGAAACTGACATTAGAATAATATTGTAGTAAAACTTTTTCTGAAGAATATATTTTGTTCATCTTGATATTCTGAATTTGGCTTTACATTATTCAGTTATCAATTAACTTTGTACTTGCATAATATAGCTTTGGCTTTCTGTACAATTGTTTCAATAATTCACTACTGACTTTAAGAAACGTAGTTTTAGCAGACCAATGAGATCACAGCCCTATTAGCATGGGATCAAAGTGAGATCTTAGGTGGGTGTCAACAACTCATTAGAGAATTTGTGGTAAAGATACAGCAAAACCCAGAAAGGATGTCAAGAAAAATGTTGTTGTTTTCTTTTTCCTTTTGGAAGAATAATTATACTACAGACACAAAAGGAAGAAGAAAATCAAATATTGGTGATGTAAGAGACAGGATGCCTTGTGGAATGGAACAACAACAGAGGCCAGCACACATTTAGAAAGCAATGCCCGTGCACGTGAGAAGGTGTGTACTCTGCCTCTGCCTGTCAACTGGCCTTCTCCTTCAGTGACCTTCCTTTTGACATAGGAAAGAAAGTGGTCAAATGAGAAAAATGAACAAGGCCACCCTAGCTGAAGGGGCACTGGTTAGCTGAGACATGCCTGAAGACGAGAGAAGAGTTATTATTTAAAAAAAAATGTGTTGCATACATCTTTATCCCTGGACTTTTCCCCAGCTAAGAACAGTAGAAGCTCATGTTCTTTTACTTGGATAAATGTATACATTCCAGAAAAGAGCGTGGATTCAGGGAAATGCAACCCGGCTTTGAACTGACAACCTTTCTCTTTCCCGCTGAAAAGTAACATACTGCAGAATTAAAAGAAGAATGGTACCTGTCATTAAAATAAAACTTCTCCGTGGCCATTTCAAAATGCTTGGGTCAATATGATGCATTGCTAAATGAATCAGCCAGTCCTTCAGGCTATGTGCTGTCTTGCTTTAATGTGTTTTCCTTCCGACCTTCCCGTCCTTTGTTTACTAGTTCGGGGAAGAGAGAAGTTCCTCCTCTTGTTTTTCCATGGAATTTCAATGATTGATAGACTGTGTTTTAACGATAACGAAATAACATTGCTCTCTGTTACCGGTTTCCCCTCCTCTCCCCCATCTGTTATGGTTGAGACCTTAAAATGCTCTCTACAAACTCATGTGTTGAAAGCATGGTCCCATGCTCCTCCAGTAGGAGGGTTGTGGGAACTTATGGAGGAGGGGCCCAGTGGGAGGTGGCAGCTCATTGGGACATATCCTCGAAGAGGATCTTGGGACCCTGGCCATCTCCAACCTTTGCTATTCTGACCATGATGAGGTAATTAGCCTTCTCCACCAAGATTCTTTGCCTTGCTGTTGTACCTTACCACAGGCCCTAAAACAAACCAGGCCAGATGACCATGGGCAAAAAGAGGGAGCTAAAATAAATCACCTTTTAAGTAGATTTTTCGGCTATGCTGTCAAGCAACAGAAAGCAGACCAACAAACAATCTCTCTTGGTTTTCAAATAGAGGGGGGGGGGGGGGAAACGAATGACTGTGATTTTCTTAATAGGAAACAAATTATTGGAAAATGAAATGATTCATCATTTTCACACACAGATATATGGTAATAATTATAACAATGTTCTCAGCTTCCTTTCATTCTCCCCTTTTCTCCCCTCACTCCTGCCACTCCTCCTCCCTCCAATGCTTATTGGTTCTTTCTTTTAGCCTCTAGATTTTTTCCATAGCATTTATCACATATACATATGTATGTATATATGTATATATATATGTTGGGAAAGTAATAGAGTCTTGCATTGAAGGGCCTTTTTCCCTAAAATTGAAAAATAACTCAATTTATGTAGAGATTTTCAGGTTATATATTTTAACAATCAAGGGTCTATATGATATATGGGCAGCTAGATTAAGGTATGGAATAACGTAACCAGACTCTGGCTAAATTGTAGCCCGCTTTATGGCTATGTTATCTTTTGCTTATTAATTAATGAGCATTCAGGCTAACATTCACTTTTTGGCTATTTTGAATAATATTTCAATGAATATCCATGAATATCCAGGTGGTGGTGGCACACACCTTTAATCCCAGCACTAGGGAAGCAGAGGCAGGCAAACTTCTGTGAGTTTGAGTCCAACCTGCTCTACAGAGTGAGTTTCAGGACAGCCAAGAGCTACACAGGAAAATCCTGTCTCAAAAACAAAAAGACAAAACAAAGAACAAAAACAAAAAAGAGTTTTTATGTGATTATGAACACCTTTTCCTGTAAATATTCCAGGGAATAGAATTACTGTCATTTTTGGTGAGTTTACACTTAACATTTTCAGAGCTGGGGAAGTCAGTGTTGAAGCCATCTCATAGATGCCTGACAGTACATAGATGGATCATGGTACCAAAGTCAAACATTGCTCCATGGAAGAATCTCTGCTCCACATTTCTTCTTTCCTTCTTTTTGAGGATGGGGTTCAAGACAGGGTTTCTCTGTGTAGCCTTGGCTGTCCTGGACTTGCTTTGTAGACCAGGCTGGCTTCAAACTTACAGCAATCTGCCTGCCTCTGCCTTCTGAGTGCTGGGATTAAAGGCTTTTGCCACCACACCTGGATCTGCTCCAAATTTCTTAAATGCCTCTGTTTTCATTACTTTTTTTTTCTGTTATGAAACACCATGACCAAGACAATTTACAGAAGAAAACTTTTATTTGGGTTAACGGTTCCAGAGGTTACAGTTCATGATGGCGGGGTAGCGCCAACAGGTAGCAACTGTAATGGCTGAGGCAGCAGTTGAGGGCTCACATCTTGAGCCACAAGCAGAAGGCAGAAAGAGGCAACTAAAGATGGCCAGAGTCTTTAAACTCTCAAAGCCTACCACCTCCAATGACACACCTCCTCCAACAAGGCCACACCTCCTAAGCCTTCCCAGACAGTACCACCTGCCAGGGACCAAACGGCCTGTGGCCGACCCCCACCCATTCAGCATCTGCAGCAAACATCCTGCTGGGCCACTCATTAGGCATGCAAGGCATCCGGCTTAGCCCTGAGAAGAGAGCGATCCGATCCTGAGATAACCACAGAGACATCCTGCTTTGTCTCACCTAGGAAAACCCCTCTCCTTGCAAATGTTCCCGGGGCTCAACCCCAGAAGATTTTGTACTTTTCCATTTACCCTCCCCGCTCACCCCCGCCCTCCCTAAAGCAGGTTTTAAAAAGTCTGCCCTCACCTTCAATAAACGGCTCTTGACAAGCTACTGTTCGCTTGAGCCCTGCGTCTCTCTCGCCCATATCTTTAACCACAGGTTGCGACCTCCCTCGGCCCCCCAATAACTGACCAGCTGGACTGGTTATGTGGACTAGTTACGTGGACTAGTTAACCACCAACTGCAGACCAAGCATTCAAATGCCTGAGAAGATGTGACATATTTTTTTTATTCAAACCACCATAGCTCCCACATTCTAAAACTCATGGGGGTCACCCTGGTCCAACAGTCTATACCAGACAAGAGTGTGTTTGCAGCCTTTATGTGTGAAGGAGAATGAGCAACGAGAAAGCACTAGGTCAGTGGAAACGCAAATAAAATAAAACTCTGTGATTCTAACTAGTACCTTTCAGGATCAGCCCAAGAAACACTCTAGGTTCTCCAAGCAGAAAAGAATTTAAGAGGGAATGAAGAACACGTCTGCTGTTAAGGCACCCGAGCAGAACAAAGAAGGCATAGCTATGTTTCTCTGACCCAGAAATAAAACCAACCAATATTACCCAGAAGTGATAAGTTAGGTACCAAGCTAGTAACGCCCTGAACCGCAGAGGTGGTAAGTGGGATGTGGAGGGGGAGGCGGGGTTAGAGTTCAGAGGCCGCCAAGTCATATCTGCCCTTGGTGCTCTTTCCTCCTCACTGCCCTGAGTGGCTCCTTCATTGACTGTCTTCCAAACGTCACACAGGAGCCCATCAACTGTGGAATCCAAGCTGTATGAACACTCAGCCGCCATCTCAACCCTGCAGAGCAGGATGGGTTACTGTGGTGTTTGAAAGGGTGACCCAGTGCTAATGGACACTATCTAACCAATCTTGAAATCACATGCTCTCAATTGCCGTGAGGGCATAAATATTTTACCTTTATCTTTGGCAATTTAGCGTCTAAGTATGCTGCAAAGGCGTGTCAGGATGAAACACTGGTTCTGAAGCCAGTCAGCATCCCTTCTGCCCCATTTGTCTCATCTCTCCCAACTAAGTGCATTTCCCCCATTGGCCTCTTAAAGCTACTTGTTGATTGCAGACAACTATAAGTATGGTACTGGAATACAGGTTTGGGGCATATTATGTAAATAAAGTGAAAGATGACATTTTTATTGTGTACATGTGCCCCCAACTCTCATCAAACCAATCCTGAACTTTCCAAGTAAATTTAGATTTTTCTAAATGGAGCAGATCGGAAGACAGGAATTCTGTGTCCTGCCTGTTGGATAGCCATTGTGAAAGACTGGGCATCAAATGCCACCATCAACATACCCTGGCCACCAGCTTCTATGAAACTGATGTCTTTCATCTAGTCACATACATAAATTAAAGTCTTTAATTTATTAATTTTATATGTGTGCACATGCTCATGGGCACACACACACCACCACCACCCTACCCCACCCCACTTCCCCACACTACATGCCATAGCACATGTGTGAAGGTCAGAGGCCAGACCGCAGGCTTTGGTTCTCTCCTTCTACTCTGGCGATGGAACATAGGTTGTCAGGCGGAGCCATGTCGTTGGCCTACATAGATACTTTTTTTTTTTTTTTGGTCAGATGTATTTTGTATAGGTTTGTCTAAAGGTCTGTAATTTGTCTATGAGAAGACATATCCTTAGGTTGCTGCAATGCTGGAGACAACCTTGAATTTCTCCATTTTTTATACTCTTGTTACCAGGGAGGGCAAAGCTAAATTTTAAGTCCTTCTACTTTTATTGAATAATCAGTCTTCTCTCTTTCCTGAACAGTTTCCAATTCCTTTCGCTCTTCCCTATAAGGCCCACAGAGCACCATTAAGCACTCCATACCCATTAATTTCACAGCGCATTTGAAAGAACTTTGCATGCATCAGGAGAGATGAAAGCGCGTCGTGCGTGACCAAGGCCAGGTTCTTGAAGCACACTTGTCATGTGCTAAATTATTTAGGGAATGCTGCCACTATGGTCACTCAGGAGTAAGGTGACACTGGGAAACAATGTTTTTTTTTCCCCAAGTTGATAATTTACATTTATTTAAAAAAAATAATACAGCACTGTCTGATTGATTTTTGTCTGAGCAAAGGCAACAGTCAGTCATTTCTTTGGCTCATTCATTCAATCCTTGAGCAAAACTTAAGCCAAGGTTACTTTGGTAGGATTTAAAGCAGTGAGACATATGTGAATAAAGTGATATTAGGTCTATGTAATTCTGAATAATAAAATAAAGATTAAGATGGCAATGTGTCCTGCAAGAACTGGTATTTAAACTTTAAAAAGAGAAAAGATTAAGTGGTGTTTCTTTGGTACTAAAAATGTAAAGCTAGGACCAAATTATTCTATTTTCACAGATTTAAGATACAAGGAATGATATTTAAAGATATTAATGTGGCTATTAAACCCTTTAGTTTGTAAAGACATTCCTATGAAGCACACTTAGCAGAAATCCCTGAGTATATTAAATACGCTATTAGTATCTTCCTTCAAAAACAAAGAGGAATAATTTAAAAAGCTTTGCAAGACACAAACACGGTACTTAGCAAAAGCAGAACTCATTTCAAAGGCTCCCTCTGCAGTCTGTAAAACAGGCCACCTCAGCGGAGTCACAAGATGAAGGGCTTTAGCCATCCTTCGGCAAGCTAGTGAACCACTCGCTTATGGACTGTCTGTTCACTTTCAGCCACTCAATATTGTTCTTCACGGTTTCCAACACTTGTTCTCTAGGCTTTGCTCCTGCTCCCGCGTTTGGATATTTTGCAAAAAAGCTCTGTATCTAGAAAAGAGAGGAGAAGTGATTAGAAAAGCCATTCGGAACCCGCTTTGTTCAGGGATCCCATTTGGAAACTGGCGTTGTGTTTTTTCTGATAGGGAATTTGTCCCATCTCAGAATGTGCCTGCCCCACAGGTGTACGAGCAGTCACTCCTCTTGGCTCTGGGACCCTAGGAATTTGTTTAACCACAAGAGGCTATAATGGGGAAGGGGACCACCAAGCCCTGGTTAGCACGCTCGCTTCTGGCAACTTCTCTATGGTCTGTGCATTTCACAAAGGCCTCGGTGGGCAATATGACATGTGGCATAATTGCTTTTCTCCAGATTTTTACTCTAGGGGTCTGAAGAATTTCATATACTTTCACTTCATTTCCTAAAGACTTGTAAGAGAAAAAAAAAATCTCTCTTTAACATAGTTCTGTACTCTCTCCTACCTTCCAAACTCCCCATGAAATTCAACAAGAATATTACCCTCCATTTTAAAAAATAATTAATATTTTGGTTCTAAACACATGCAGTAATCTAAACATTTCAGTATCCAATATACAGATATGGAAACTTCATGACATCTCTTTATCCTATATTAATGGACACCCTGTTTTCTTCACTGGGATTTACGGGATTTGTGATTCATTTCAAAAGTCCCAAACCACTACTTCTAAATGGGTTCGAATCTCAACCAACTTACCCCAGAGTCGCAGCTAGCTCCCTGGATCGGGGAGTCACACTGTACACACTTCCAAGAGCCTGACCCAGCTTTCCCAGGCTTTACAGTGCCCAGTTTTTAAACCTTATCATTTCTTTGTCATTTGAATCATTTTTTTTTCAGGTTAGAAAAAAAAAAGCAGTGTATATTGATTAGATACAAGGGGTTTCTTTTTCTTCTTGTGTCTGGGATGTGATTGGAGAAAAGTTTACATTTGCTCCTCCCCAGACAAGTAGAAAGGGTTCTGCCTCCATACCTGCCAGAGCTGCAGTTCAGTGTTGAAGGGTTCAGCTATGGTGACAAGCCGGCCAAGGTATCTGTCATTGAGTGTGTATCTGTAGAGAAGTGGAGGAGAGTAAAACAGATTGTCAGTGTTCAAGCATGGAATCTTTCACTAGATGAAAAGTGTGTGTGTGTGTGTGTGTGTGTGTGTGTGTGTGTGTGTGTGTGTGTTGTATGAAATAGTTTTCAAAGGAAGCTAAACACAGTTGAAAAATATAAGATGTCTCAGAGGATAAAAGTGCCTGCCATGCAAGCCTGATGCCCTGAGTTCAATCCCAAGACCCCACAGTGGAAAGAAAGACCTGACTGCCAAAAGTTGTCCTTTGACCACCACACATGCGCACACACACACACACACACACACACACACACACACACACACACACACACACTCCCAATACACTTTTAAAAGCAAACACTTTTATAATCATATTTGGGAGCAAAGTCTATAAACCCCATACTTCCTTTTCCCTATTGATTTCATACCATTTCTCAGATGTGGTAGACTGCTTGTTGTGTCCCCCAAATACTTTCTTTTCTCCTGGGTATGTGGGTACACAGATAATGACTGAGTTTCTCGGCCTTCCTCAGAACTAGGTACAGACATGCCACCTAATTCTTATCAATAAAATGCACACTAAGTCATGCAGCAGACTAGAACATAAAGGAAATGTCCTGTCTGCTTCAGTCTCTTTTGTTGTTGCTGCTGCTGTACTGGAAAGCCTGTGACTGGGGAATATGTAAAGAAAGAGGTTTATTTAGGCTCCTAGTTCTAGGAAGTCCAAGACTGTAGTGCTAGCCTGTGCTTAGCATTTGATAAGGGTCTCACACTGCTTCACCTCACAGAGGGAGGCAGGCAAGCACACAAGAGACACGTGTCAGAATCTGGGCAGCACCAGGTACTTTACAACAGTCACTTTCTAATTACCTCGGAAGATTTTTAGCCTTTTTTTTTTTCCCAGACAGGCCCCTGTGCAGTTCAGGCTGGCCCTGAATTTTACATATAGCCAGGGATGACCTTGAAGTTTTGACCTTCCCAACTCCTCTTCTTGAGTGTGGGGATTGCAGGTGTAGGGAATTGAGCCCAGGGTTTTGTGCATGTTAGGCAAGTCATACCAAGTGAGTTCATTAATCCTGCTCTAGTCTCACTCCCTCTCAGCCTGTAAACATCAATGTCCAGTTTTAATGTGTGTTTTGGTGGGGACAACCTCTAGGTATGTCTAACCCATGCTAACACGGTAGAGTCCCTCAGAACCTCACTCACACAGGGCTTCTTTTTCTCCCTACAGATAGAAATGCAAATCTCATCACGACTAATTACAGTGGGAAAAAAAAGAAGAAAAAAAAAACTCCACAAAATCATGTATTAAAACTTGACCACTGAGCCAGGAGGTCAGGTGGTACACAATTTTAATCCCAGCACTCTAGAGGCAGAGGCAGGTGGATCTTTGTGAGTTTGGGACCAGCTTGGTCTACAAAATGAGTCCAGGACAGCAGGGCTGCACACAGAAACCCTGTCTGGAGAAACAAAAACAGAAAAAATTAGACCACTGAAACATTGGAAATGGTATGGGAAAATATACCTATATATAAATCAATAGGAGAAGTTTTATTATGCCCTAGAATTATTATACTCCAAAAAACAAACACGTCAGAAGATAGAAGTAGGTAAAGTTTGCTTTATGCTACTTTTAAGGTTTTTTTCTTTTGCTAGAAAGGAGAACTGTTGTAATCAAAAGTAAAAGAAATTAGGGGAAAACGTAATACATCTGGAAGCAGAACCTTCTGTAGAGGAATTTTAATTCAGAACATGGCTGTTCTGACAAGAGATCACATCAAAAGACCTGCTAGGTCCGTGTGAGCTGGCTGGAATACAAACACGCCTTTAATCCAGGAGACTGAGGCGAGCATATCTGAGTTCAAGGCCAGCCTGGGATATAGAGCAAGTATCAGAAAAGCTTAGGCCCAGGCATGGTGGTCCATGCCTTTAATCCCAAACAACAAAGGTAAAGTTAGTTTGTAGAAGGAAGCACCCATGATTGATTTTTTTTGTGTGTGTAATTGTGTGGCAGAAGAAGAAAGCGACAAAAATTTGACAGAATAGGATACGCCCAACTCGCAGGAGAAGAGAAAGGAAAGGGAAGCTTCTTAAGGGGCAACAGCAGAGAGAGAAAAGCAGCAGTTTTACCGGTTGAAGAGAGAACAAGCTAAACACAGGTGAAGACAGAGTGAGGAGGAGGAGGAGGAGGCAGCAGATTAGAGCAGATTGCTGGAGTTAGCTTGAAACCATGCAGAGCAAGTCAGGGCCCGAGAGAGAAGCCAGACTTAATAAGCCAGCTGGGAGAAAAGTTTAAGCCAGAACAGCTGAGTTGAACCAGCCAGCCCAGAGCTCAGTAAGAACAAGAAAAACTGAGATTATTAAGCAGTAATCTTATCTCAGAGGCTGAAAACACTCTAGGCCTAGGTTAGATTGTATGGAGGCTAGATGTTTCCAGGACTAGGCCTAGGTTAGCAGAAGGAGGCAGTAAGCCTCCCAGACAACAATTGAAACAGGTGAATAAAAGTTCCTTTTACAATCTTTTCTTCTATATAAAGCACCATGGCAAAGTGCTAAGAAGGAGCAATATGCCAAGATGAAATTAGCAGAGAGATGAAAGAGCTTCTGCACGCTCACACAAAACCCAGCCTCACTGCAGACACCGCTGAATTTATATCCATCACTTTTCAGGCAGCCCAAACTCCTCAGTCACTACTGGAAGGTGACTCCTGTGCAGCGGATGTAAACATGTTTTTGTTTTGATACCAAGTGTGGGATGTGAAACTGCCTCCTGAGAGGCCACATGGTGTTTGTCCACTAGAAAGAGGCTCATGTGGAGGCATGGTCTTTGCCAGTTGAAAAACATACTGTATGGACTATGGCAGTGCATAAACAGTCCAAATATCCAAGATCAATCGCTTTTGTATCACTTGGAATTGCTTGGCTTGGCTGTGCAGAGAGAAATGGTCCAGAGAACACTGCAAGGTTCCCGCTGCTGCTTGTTCCTGCCACTGTGTTTGCTGTTGAAATCCTGATGACGAAGAATAGAATCGTCCCAAGGAACTGAGTCTAAAACGGTCTACTTCCACTGTCCATATTAACCTGCTTTCTCTCCTATCTAGGTAGGTGGGTTGGAAGGGAGGTAGAGGCATTAAAGAAGCCAAATAAAGTAGGTTTTTTAAAAGAGCAAAGCCTGGGCTGGAGAGATGGCTCAGAGGTTAAGAGCACTGGCTGTTCTTCCAAAGGTACTGAGTTCAATTCCCAGCCACTACATGGTGGCTCATAACCGTCTATAATGAGATCTGGTGTCCTCTTCTGGCATGTAGTTGTACATGCAGACACAACATTGTATACATAATAGATAAATCTTTTTTTAAAAAGTTTTAAAAGATCAAAGCCTATACTCCTAGGCACTGACACTGCCACTCAATCACTTCCAACCCTGACAGGAAATAATGCCTCTTCCTTACTGAGTGCTTGCTTTCCAGACCCCTTTTCTGCACTCTGTGTACATCACTGTCCCTCCTACTCCCTTGCTTCCATGTAGGATGCACATTTGCACCAACTGCTATTCTTTCTTTCTACTCCAAGTTGTGTCTCCATCCTGGGTCATTTCCACATGATCCATGCAATATATTATCTCTTGACCATGTTTCCAATGATGTTTTCTTTTTTAAAATATATTTTATTAATTTATTCATATAACATCTCAATTGTTATCCCATCCCTTGTCTCCTCCCACTCCTTCTTCCCTCCCATTTTCCCCTTACTCCCCTCCTCTATGACTGTGACTGAGGGGGACCTCCTCCCCCTGTATATGCTCGTAGGGTATCAAGTCTCTTCTTGGTAGCCTGCTATCCTTCCTCTGAGTGCCACCAGGCCTCCCCACTGACTTTCACACGAACTCTGGTGCCCCATATTTGACCAATAATGTTTTCTATGTTCCACTTTAGCCACCCAATTCCCAAAATGCCTTGGGATCACTTTAAACCTGCAACTGAAATTATTCATTTGTGTGGTGTCTACAAAATATGCTTTTCAGTTTTCACTCTGCCCATTCTAAGCTTAGCTGGATCTCTGGAGCATTGACTTTCTAATAGCAGCTACTATTGGGCCATAATGCCTTCCTTTCATGTTCCACTTATTTATTTATGTAGTTGAGATGTGATGGCTTAATATCCTCAACCAGACTTTTAATTAAACCCAAGCTCCCTTGTATTGTAATAACCCATGTCTAGCAAAACCCTAACAAGATGAAATCAGCTTTTCATCTTCCCAGGTTGTTTCAGGCGGTCAAGTTCTGGCTCGAGAATCCATGACACTCCCCGTATTGTCTCATTGTAAATTCATGGATTTAAATATCAAATGATAGCCTCACATGACTCCTCCCCCTCCATTTCCCTAGACAACATGTTCATTTTCCTCCAACCCATCTTTTCCAAATGTTTTCTCTCCCTTCCAACTTCTCAGCCCTAGCCCTCCTTTCCCCTTTCCTCTTAAAGATGTCGTTGCTTTCCACTGTACAGAGAAATGCAAAATAACTTCACACACACACACACACACCTGTCCCCAGAAACATCTGCATTTTGATTGATGTTTTTCCTACTTAAAAAGCAACAACTTTACTTTAAAAAATCTTTAGTTTGTTCCACATACTGGAACTTTCTCATCAGCATTTAAACACATTTGATACATTAAAATACATTCAGTATAAAAAAGTAGGGAGGGGGCCGGAGAGATGGTTCAGTGGTTAAGAGCACTGGCTATTCTTCCAGAGGACCTGAGTTCAATTAACGGCACTACACGGCAACTCACATCTGTCTGTAACTCCCGCTCCAGGGATTCTGAAACCCTCACACAGACATACATGCAGGCAAAACAGCAATATACATCAAATTAAAAATTGACTTAAATTTGTAATTTTTAAAAAAGAAGGAAAGGAAGGATCTTCCTTTTTAATCTGACTTTTTTTAAGTTGTCTCTCCCTTCCACACTCGGTTAGTCTTCTCAGGAGATTTTGCTACACACTCTTGTCAGCTCTTTTCGTTTGGAATCATTCCATATTGCTGTTCTTTAAAACTCTTTTTAATAAAAGTTTTATTTTTACGAGTGCTAATTACGTGTATAAAGATGGTGGTGGTGTGTGCCCATGAGGACAGGTACCTGAGAGGGCCAGGCGTAAGTGGCTCTGGAGCTGGATTATGGGTGGTTATGAGTGTCTTGACGTGAGCTCTAGGAACTGAACTTGGGTCCTTGGCAAGGGTAGCAAGCACTCTTATAGCTGCACTGTCTCTCTAGCCTTGAATACTTCTTTCCAAAATTACTAATGGCCTTTTACCAATAAATCCAGTGGACTTTTTTTTATATCTTCAATTTACTTCAACTTTTAAGAGACATCCAACATGAGAACATATCTCTCTTGGAAACAAACAAACAAACAAACAAACATCAAACTTCCTCTCTTATCCTTAAAAGAAAATATATAAATCAGGCGTGGCGTACGCCTTTAATCCCAGCATTCGGGAGGCAAAGGCAGGCAGCTCTCTGGGAGTTCAAGGCTAGCCTGGTCTACAAAGTGAATCCTCTACAGAGGACAACCAAGGTTACACAGATAAACCCTGACTTGAAAAATCAAAAAGAATAAAAAAAGAAAGGAAGGAAAGACAGTCAGACAGACAGAAAGGAAGGCAGACATTATGTGCAGCAGGCTGAACCCTTGTCACCTCACTTTCCTCTTCTGCTTCCATACTCCCTCCATGTTCTGCGAGTCCTACATCTTCACTCTTGCTCCATGGTCCAGTTTTCACTGTCTTCTGCTGCCAGTTGGTCATTGTCTCTCGATGCGGCCACTGCAGAGGCTAATTGTGTTTCCCGAACCCAGTCCAGCCTCCCAGTGCCCAGGCTTCCCCATCACCAGCGGAAGCATTCTTTTTCAGAAGAAACCCATCATTTCACTGTATCACACACTTACCATAGCTATTAGAATAAAAGTCAAATTTTAACATGACTCCACCCCTCTGACCTTTACCCTTTACTTTTCTGGTCACCTCAGCCAAGCTACTTCAGTTTTTGTTTAACTGCTTTGCTCCTGCCCTCCCCTCAGTTCAGCCAGCACTTCCTCAGGGAGACCTTGACTCCAACTTCTTTCCAGTTGCTTAGCTTCTTCCCTTTGCACTATTTTGGTGTACCCCAAGTCTCTCTTCTGGGTAGTTGCCAGATGTATGCATGCATTTGTGAAATTCTTGACATAACATCAGTCTCACCGAAGTCTTAAGTTCTATAAGAACTGAGAGTCTTTCTTATTGCAGCCCCAATGCCAAACTTGAAGGCCAGCACATAATGCCTGCACTTCATGACTTACTAGAGGAAAGAATTATCATTTAAAATGAGGTATTAGGGCTTCTAGAAGATCAGGGTGCAATTCCTACCACCTTCATGGTGGCTCATAACTGTCTGTAACTCCAGTTCAGGGGGAGGGCACGCTGATACCTTCATCTGGCCTCCCCAGGCACCACCCATGCATGCGGTACACATACATATATATACAGGCAAAACACCCATGCATGTAAAATAAGAAAAAAAATTAATTAAAAATAAAAAGTAAACATGAAATATTAGCAAGGGTATTTAAGAATAACACTGAGTACAGGAACATTGTGGGGAAATGGGTAGTTACTATCAAATGCCATTTACCAGAAACCCTAAAATCCTTTCATTTAGTAGCAATGACATGAAAGGAGTAAATCATAAAAAGAACATGTGGATAACATGACTCCATGTGTATTAAATAAGCATTCAGAGAGAAATGACTCAAGAACAAAGACTGATGTGACAGCAGAAATGATTTCTGACTAATCCCATTATAGATTACTTAAACATTCTTATTATTGCCTACAGCTTCGAAGAGCATACATATCAGTGTTGTAAGTAGAAGATGGGAATTCTTTTAAAATGGAAATATGTTTGCTGCTACAGTGAAAATCCAGAGTCCCAAGAACAGCTGCTAATTGCAAGTCATAGTTATTCAAATGGCCTATAACTTCTGCATTATTATTACTTTACTCTTAGTGACTAAAAATAAAATAAATATTTGGGAGCTAGCAACAAAGACATTGAATAGAAATTGCAAATACTTGTTTAAATCCTACCTACACTGGAGCAAATTATGTTTATCCCAAGGCTCCAATATCATATGACATGAAGAAACATTCTGTGTCTTCACTGCAGTGGCTAAAACCACAATAAGAATTTGAGTATATCTCAACTGGCTTGAAAAAGTTAGATGAGGTCATCTTCTTTAATTTAATATTTATATACCTAATACTATATCATATAGCAGTTATTTTGATGTATTTAAAATTTTAAATTAAATGCTTATTATCTTGAGAGAATGTTTAGATGTGTATTTCATGTTCATTATGTCAAAGCTATTGCATTTTTTCATCTGTAACAAACTAAAATCAAATTTGATCAAACCCCATTACTGACCTCTTGAGTTTATTGAGCATCATGGTTTCACCTAAGGGTTCAGAAGACTCAAGAGCAAAGAGTTGTTTCCCACGTGTATTGGTATTTGTGGTTAAAGCGAACACTAGAGAACACAGCAGTGACCTGGCAAGCAGCAGTCATAAAGACTGATAAAAAAAAAAAAAGCAGATTATTTATTTGTGGCTAACAATAAGTTGTTCAGAAATAGAGGCAGTAACAGCACTCAATTCGAAATGTGGAAAACATTCAAGAGTTTGGAAATATTTGAATAAAGCTTGGCTCATTTCCTATTTAACATGTCTTTTATAATTTTTCATAGGGAAATTCTGTTTCTTCAAATTAGTAAAGCCTTTTGTGTAACACACATATGGTTATTATATGATTTTGTGTTGGGGCCATCTGCAATAATGTCTCATGAAAGTTAGAGCACCCAATGATGATGAAATATTAAAAGCCTTGGGCAAGGCTGTGGGCCTAGCTCTGAAAATGGTTAATCAATTCATTGTCCATGGAAAACAGTTTAGTTTTTAAGATCTAATGTTTACTTTAAAGCCAGATGTTATGGTCTCTCTAACAAGGTAAAACCCATTTTTCTACTTATTAATCATTAAGGTATATAATAAAAATATATTTTTATCTTTTCACAATGTAAAAGTAAACATTGTGCTTTATTTATATAAATTCTTTGCAGAATAGGTAGACTCATGATCTTTCCACTAACACAAAACACACAGTAGGCGTCATTAGGCATCCATCTTTATAAACGGAAAGTGATCCTCAGACAAGATCAATTCATATGCTCAGATAAGACATTCTTGTTGAAAACATTTATTCAGTTTAAACCATGTCTTTCAATGAAACAATTATAAACAGTTGAACCGTGGATATGGACTCATAAGCACACACACATCCCAATGCTTAGAAATGGACAGTTACTCTCACCAGTCACAAGAAGAGAAGAGGCAAAAGTGTATCATCAACAGAAAAAGCAATGTAGAAAACTTTAGTTGAGAGCTAGAGATACAATGTGCATCTCAGAAGGAAAAAGGAGTAGAGACAGACACAATGGTACTAGGGAAAACAGGAGATAAAGACCATCCCTTTGCCTATATTACTCAGAGGACAGTAATTACCAACCTCTGCTGAAAAGAAAGATTAAAGTAGATAACAAAGAGCCTTCCTAATACGAGGGAGGCTTGCAGGTAGAATGACCACTCTTCAACGTGTGCGCATTTATTCGGGAAATGTATTTAGTCTATTTTCTATTTTATATTCTGCCAAATAACTGTCTTTTCGATAGAAATTGAGCATTGCATTTAAAAGGATCAGAGCCAAGAACAGCAACACAGCCTCTGCATGGGGCTAAAGAAATAAGAAGCTTGGGGAATCATCTCTCATTGTCCTGCTCTTCCCTTGTCATCAGTGGTTCTTGTTTTCAAGAGGCTATTACTAGGCATATGTAGGTTAGCCATAGAGCATATGCTCTTTGCCTTGCAAAGTCCTTAGCAACACACACACACACACACACACACACACACACACACAGAGGCTGCCTCTACCCACCCCACCCCCACAAAGTGCTATTGCTTAAGAAATGTAGTTCCCTTTTTAGAAGCATCCAGAATACTTACAGTTTATTATCTAGTCAAGGGAGATGAAAGTTCTGGAGACAGCGTACTCTACATGGAGCCCAACTCCAGGACTCCTCACCTAGTTGTCAGCAGATAGTAGCTGAGAACTAAACATGCATCTGGCATGTTGTTATGATTCAGTGTAGTGGGCAGAGTCATATTAACTCTTTTTATTTTATTTTATTTTTCTGTGCACTGGTGTTTGCCTTTATGTATGTCTGTGTGAGGGTGTTGGATGCCCTGGAACTGGAATTACAAAGAGTTGTGAGCTGCCATTGTAGGTGCTAGAAACTGAACCCGGGTCTTCTGGAAGAGCAGCCAGTGCTTTTAACCAGTGAGCCATCTCTCCAGCCCCATATCAACTCATTTTTTGTAAACAAAAAATAGTGCTATTTGGTTTTCACTCCAGATCTCAGAATCCCGTAGATCAGCTGGAAATAGTAACTTTAAGAAAAAAGAATTGTGTCTAAAGTGAACAGACTTGTAGAAGGCACCCGGAGAGGGTGTCAAACAAGGAAAACAAGGTCTGACCATCCTACCTGCTGACCAGATAGTCCCAGTTGAGTTGTACCCAATTCCAGGCCATGGTCTTCCCAAGGCTGTTGTATGAGATATAGCGGATGACCGTAAATACGTCCTGAGTTTTAATGATATTGGGGTCTTTGAGCATTTCCAGATACCTAGGACAAGATAAGAAGAAAATTGCTTCAAAATAAACATGGAACGTTTTACTGTCACCTACATTTCAGGGCCACACAGCTTTCAACCCTGCAACTCAACTCTTGAGGTATCATAGCTGCAGTTACATGAGTTAAATAGAACAAATGGGGAAAGATGTTTTTAAAAATTAGTGTGTTTAACTTTTTAAAGAATAATCTCTAATGTTGATGGGTAGAAAAGATCATTCTGAGTGAGGTAACCCAGACCCAGAAAGTCACACATGGTACATACTCACTTATGAATGAATATTAGTCAAATAATAGAGGATAACCATGCTACAATACATAGACCTAAAGAAACTGAATAACAAGGAGGACCCTAAGGAGAACGCTTAATTCTCATGCAGAAGGACAAATAGAATAGACTAGGAAGCAGTTGAAAAGAACAGGAAGGGAGCCTACCATAGAGGTCCTCTGAAAGACTCTACCCAGCAGGGGATCAAGGCAGATGCTGAGACTCACAGCCAAACTCCAGGGTGGAGCACAGGGAATCTTATGGAAGAGTTGGGGGAGTAGAGGGACCTTGAGGGAATCAGGAGCTCCACAAGGAGACCAATGGAGCCAACAAATCCAGGCAGAGGAAGGGGATGCTGCAGAAACTGACACACCAACCAGGGAGCATGTATGTTATGGACCTAGACCCTCTGCTCAGATGTAGTAGATAAGCAGCACAGTCTCTCTGTGGGCCCCATAGTATGGGGAATAGGGACTACTTCGGACATGGACTCTGGCTCCCAGACGTTGATGTTGATCACTTCCCTCTGGCAGGGCTGCCTTGCCAGGCCACAGAGGAAGAGGATACAGGCAGCTCCAGATGAGACTTGATATACTGAGGTCAGATATTAGGGGAGGAGGGCTCCCCTTTCTGAGGGCTAGGGGAGAGAGGGAGGGTGAGATGGGGAGGTGACAAGGGAGAGGGCTACAATCAGGATGTAAAGTGAACAAATTAAAAATAAAAAACCAAAAAAGGATAATCTCTAATTTTGATGAGTACTGAAATAGAAACATCTAAATCTAATAATTTAATATTAGTTAATATTAAATATTTAAAAGACTACCAAAAATTAAACTAATTTACGATTTAAACTACTTTAGAATTACCAAAACAATTAAAACTAAGTTTTAACAATTACTGTGATAAAAAAAACAATTATGGAATGCAAGCACTTGTTTGTCTATTATCTCACTGAATTTTTTAAAAATATATGTTAAGGAAGAACTTAAAGTTTACTTGTTAATATAAGCTATCTAGCTATACTTATAGTTTAATACAAATAAGTCCAGAATCAATGAAAGAACAAATGGATAGATGCTTATTAACTGTTACACTAAGTCTATATTGCCATTAGAATTATTTCTATCTAGCCGGGCAGTGGTGGCGCACGCCTTTAATCCCAGCACGCAGGAGGCAGAGGCTGGCAGATTGTTGTGAGTTTGAGGCCAGCCTGGTCTACAAAGCGAGTCCAGGACAGCCCAGGCTAACACAGAGAGACTCCGTCTTAAAAAAACAAAATACAAAAAACAAACAAACAAAAAAAGAATTATTTCTATCTAAAGCCACCACATGTTTTGTTTACTATGAGAACACATGATAATCAATCTTCTTGCCTTGTTCCATGGCTTCCTACATGTTGGCTTGGACAATTCCTAATTTTAGGGGAGATACGGGTTAATAAATATATTTTTAAAAATCACTCTTCAATTTGAGATGTGAAGTAGGTTAGGGAAATATTCTTTATCAAAGAAGAAAGAAAAGTGTAAATTTCCTGACATTTTTTAATATGTCAACGTTGAACATACTTGATACTGAAGTCTAGACATAAAATAGCCCCAAAGGTCTGTAGTGGAAGGCCGAGCCCCAGTTGACAATGTTTTAGAAGTAATTGAGTCATGGTAGTGCTGTCTTCATCAGTGGATTGACCCATTGTGATGAATGCTTAGCTCAATAGGCTGTGAAGAGGCCCCACTTAGTTGAAGTAGGTGGATCACTCTGAGGGGTGTATGTTGACCTTCTCTGTTTCCTGGCTGCCATTTGGTGAGCAGCCTTCTTTCTCTTGTGATGTTTCTACCCTCTGTCAGGCCTAAGAGCATGGAACATGAACTCAGCTCTGTGAGCCATGAACTAAAATTAACCTTTCTTTACTTTAAGTTGTTTTCTTAGGTGTCCAGGCACAGTAGTCAAAAAAGAAGACATTTGACCCCAGAAATTTGCCATAAGTGAGACTGAAGAAAACTCATGTTTGGAGGTAAGTGTGTGTGCTGTGGGACATTAGGATATAATACCCTATCCTTTCATGCTTCAGGGGAAAGTCCTGCAGATAAATAGCTAACTTTGTGCAATGCCCAGTGTGTAATGGGAGCACAACAGTATGCCATCGGCAAGATGAGGTGACAATACTAATTTGTTTAAGAAACTCCCATGTTAGCTGGGCGTGGTGGCACATGCCTTTAGTCCCAGCACTCGGGAGGCAGAGGCAGGAGAATTGCTGTGAGTTCAAGGCCAGCCTGGTCTACAAAATGAGTCTAGGACAGCCAAGGCTACACAGAGAAATCCTGTCGTGAAAAGAAAGAAGAAGGAGGAGGAGGAGGAAGAGGAGAAGAAGAAGAAGGAGAAGGAGAAGGAGAAGGAGAAGGAGAAGAAGAAGAAACACC
Organism: Acomys minous; assembly: GCF_964271855.1. Lineage (NCBI taxonomy): Eukaryota > Metazoa > Chordata > Mammalia > Rodentia > Muridae > Acomys > Acomys minous. The sequence goes on from NC_140496.1 coordinate 84,637,981, forward strand.
CAATGTTGCTTTGGCTTATCAGTTGTATAGGGGAGTCCTAAATTGATCTTCAGTTTAAAAAAAAATGTGCAGGGGTGCTGGAAAGGTCTATGGGCAAACCAAAGTGCTGCATAGAACAAGTACTTCATAATTAGAAGACATGGCTGTCACAGTAGCACTCATCTCTAGAAGTCAGACAGAATTCTAGCAGGTAAAATGTGACCAGTTAAACCCCTTGGACTTGGCCCAGGACCAAAATAGGTAAATCCAGTAAGGAAGACCATCAAGAAACAGAGCTCCCCTTTCTCCATCGCTACAAAAGGATGTGTCTCCTTTGTATAGAGGAAAATGCAGGAGGGAAGAAATATAGGTCACTTACTTTAACAGTATACGTAAAGTAGGGTTTGAGTTTAACGACTCATTTATAAGCCAGGCTTGTAGACAAAACCAGTGGACATCAGCGGTTCCTCATTGTACTGGCTTTTATAACCAGTCAGACAGAAAACAAAGCTGGCTACCTTCTTAAATATGTGCACTCGTACAGATAAACCTAGTCCCGTGTGAAAAACATCACATTCATCATATGCTCAGATAAGCAAGGAATTCCAGGGACGGCCTCACTTCAGCCCAAACTTGCTGCCAAACCTCCTTTGTTATGGTCATCACTCAAGATCTGAAAGACTTTGCAGACACTTGGAATAACAATCCCACATGTGGATATTGCTTCAAGTTCACAATTAGATTATGAGACCACTAACCAGTAAAACTACTTTCTATGGCAGACAGTACAAGGTGAGGCAACTTGTCTTAGGGGAATGCCTTAGGGGAACATTTTGACACAGTAGTCCATGGAAGTTCTAGAAACTGTACTAAGGTGGTGGGCTCTGAAGGGGGTGTGTGTGTGTGTGTGTGTGTGCGCGCACACACACACACTAGAGTCTTGCTACAACATCTAAAATAGTTGCTAAATTCTTTAACAAATATAACTAGCACCATGCCATCTAGCCTAATGTTTTGACAGATATCAAGATGGTCATGCTCTTTACTTAATCTAAACCAATTTTATGTTAATTATTTAATTTTTGTATTATTATGTGTGTATACATCTCTGCACTTAAGAACCTGATGCCCACAGAGGTCAGAAGACGGCATCAGTTCCCCCGGGACCAGCAGGGGACAGGCAGATGTGGGTCAACATGTGGGTGCTGGGAATAGAATTAGGATACTCTGAGAAAGAACAGCCAGCGCTCCTAACTCAGCGAGCCATCTCTTTAGTCCTAAAATTTATTTTAAATTACACCATAAAACATGTCAAGCCTGGTGGAGAGCAAAAGCAGGGAGATCGCCTTAATGTTAATCTATGGCCACATCGTAAGACCCTGTCTAAAAAAAACAAACAAAAAAGAAAATGGAAAAATAAATTGCACATAAGTATACATATTAATGTTTGAAGGCTTGCCAGGCTTGGGCAAAGCATTGGTTGGATTTAACCGCCACGACCACGAAGCAAACAGTAAACAGTTTACCTTGCCAGAAGAGTAACATCCCTTATGGAAGCTAAGCCGTAGAGCAGCTTTTCCTTTTCTTGGGCTAGGGATGTTTTTTGGTATTGCTCTAGGGTATAGTTCCATGAAGCCTCGTTGCCGGAGTTCTGCATTCCGTATCGGTACACCAGAAGCCTGAGATTTACAGGAATGCTGCAAAAAGACGTGATGTTTCAGGCACCTCATGTGTTTATCCATGACTCTGTTTAACATCTTCTAGCCATGCAAACAACACAAGAAGTTACCTTTCGTTCCTTGTTACCCAGGCCTCAAATAACTGCGAAGCATTGTTCAAGGCTTCTCTGTCTCCCATCTTGCATGCAAATCCTAACACAGAGGCACGGAGTAACCTTAAAAAACAAACAAACAAACACAGAGCCAGGGACTTAACAAATTTGCATTAGCTCTTAAGACACAAATGCAAAAATGTTTAAATGAATATTAGTTTTTAAAAGGTGAAAAATAACTTTGTGATATGGCTTCCGGTATCGTTCCATGTCAGAGAATCTGCAATGTTCTTCACTTGTCCTTGGAAGTACGCCTGAAACAGAAGCGTAGGATGCGTCAGTAAGAACTTGCTACTTAACTGCATCTTCCGTCACCTAGAGCCCCCTATTGTAATCTTTCTCCTACAAATTCTGAGAAGTTTGAACCACTGCTTAGAAAAAGGTTCACATTTTATAACGCTGAGTTTTCCTTCAGTCCTAAACACAGAAATCATGTTTCCTAAGATGTTGGGGGAGGGGGCCCTCTGTGATGCTTAGTTTTGGTTGCCAACTTGACACACCCTGAGAAGGGAGTCTCAGTGGGAGCCTGTGAGATTGGGTCAGCCTGTGGGTAAATCTGGTGGGATTTGTCTTGATTCCATTGTTTGATATGGAAAGACCCAGCCCACCAAGGGTGGCACCATTCCCTTGGGAAGGGGGTTCAAGTTTGAGAGTAGAGGAAGTAAGCCATGCAGGTACAAGCATGCGTTAACTCCTTGCTCTCTGCTCTTGACTGTTGATATAATGGGACCAGCTGCTTCAAGTTCCAGCTGCCCGGACTTCCCTGCTATGAGTTCCCGGACTCTAACCTGGAACTGTGACGCAAATAAGCCCTTCTCCTTTAGATTGCTTTTATCAGGGTATTGTTGTCACAACAACAGGAAAAACAAACAACTATGACACCCTCTTTAACTTATTTTCTCCATATAGTAATATATAGGACAGCATCTCACACACTTGTGATACTAAGATGATTGTTTAACCATTAGTGAGATATTAAAAAGTGACAGCTATTTAGATTAACAAAGGGCATTTAGGGGGTCCTCACTATCCCATTACCACAGGCAGGCAAGTATTAAGATTCCTTTTACACAAATGAAACTTATACTCCCAAATATCAAATATCAAAGTCAATTTTGATATCACAAACCAAATATCCCAAATATCAAATCATTTTTCCAAGGTCTTTTATTTAGTACACAAAATAACCAGATTCAGATCAAGAGTGTGTTTAAAATTGTGAGCAGCCTGCCACAGTGCTGCTGAAATGACAATAAAAATGAAAAGCTTAAAACATAACCCCAATGTGGAGGTCCAGAGTAAGATAATATAATTTTCTTATTTCGTTAAAAATAAATTAATATTTGCAGATAAATCCATTTTAAAGTAGATTCCAGCTGATAGCTTAAAGTGTTAAAACTTTAAACAAAATGGTCTTATATTCATTTTGATACTAAAATGGATGCCTTTTTGAGGTATACTGAAACACAAATAGGAAACACTTCAAAGTGAAAAAGATCAGACAGCCTGTCTGCTTCGATTAGTCATGCCCTCCCACATCTCTTATGTCATGTGGTGGGTAGACATCCCCCCAAGATGTCTTCCCTTAGACACCACCCTCGTCCACTGAACATTTACATTTGTGGCATACTCATAACGTTAACGTCACCTCTATCATGGGGTACAGCTCTCTGTCATCTTCAAACATGCTAATGATGTAGGTTACAGCTGAGATGGCTCTCTCCCATGGCAGGAAATCTTTTTCTGATTTGAGATACTTCGTCAAGTTCAGAGCTATCTTATAATCCAGAAGTTGCGCTCTGGAGAGAGAAAATAAATAGGACAATTCATTGAAAACCAGACTTTCGATCCAAAGGATTAGTATGGTGACCCCAGCGTTTCATGTTTAGTGAGAATTCCTCTGCTAAACAAACAAACAAACAACAACAACAACAAAAGTGCATGTAGGAGCAGGAGAGACTGCTTAGTAGTTAAGAGCACTTGCTGTTCTTGCAGAGGACCAGAGTTCTCAGCGCCCCTGTCAGGAGGCTCACAGCTACTGGTAATTATAGCTTTAGGAGATCTGATACCCTCTTCTGACCCCTGTGGGCCCCCAAACATGTGTATACACACACAAACACACACACACACACACACATACAATCTTTTTAAATAAAGAAATTGAGTTTATTATTGAGACTCAACTGAAAAGTTTTGTGCAGTAGGGCCAAAGCTTAATAATGGAACATTTGTCTGGGGCCATAGTAATCAGCACTCCAAAAATGTATGGGAAAAGTATTTTTAAAAGCCTAGCACAGATATATTTGAGAACAATGTTAGATAGAAACACAGACTTTAAAACTTGCATCTTGAATATTGAGACACACAGAAGATGCTGCCCTCGGCCTCGCCCAGAGAGGGCCGTTCTCTCTGTGTGGAGAACGGTGGTGAATGAAGAAGACAAAGGGCCGCTCAAGGTGCTGAGCATAAGAGACAACAGAATGCTTAGCCCTAAGTTCAGCATCTACCCCTCTCCCTGTAACGTTCAGAGAGCACTGCAGAAGAAGTCCAACTCAGAAACACACTGGGAAACACTTCTTCGCTGTTAGGAATCTAAGGTGGGTGCACTGCGGTCAAGTAACAACTCGGTGAGAACTTGGTATAAGGAAGATTGTCTTTTAGGTCCCACGTGCCTATTTCCTGATTTATTCCTTACAATAATCATCTACAGTCATCTCCAGGCTTTTATAAGGAGATTGATCTATACAGAGGTGAAGAGACTTATTCCAGTTTCTACAGAACCAGATTTTAGCTGGGTTCAAAAGCCTACTGTTTAACCCTTTTAAAACTGAGGACATGTTTTGTTTGTTTGTTTGTTTGTTTTGTTGTTTCATTTCATTTTGTCTTGTTTCATTTTGTTTTGTTTTTGACTTTGGGTAAGTTATCTAAGGAGTCCATGTCAAATGCTTGTTATCCTATCCAAGTAGCCATTGGTTTGCTTGGCTAGTAGTTCCTGAACTCTGTATTGTCACAAGCTGGGTTTGGATGCCCATTTTCAGAAGAGGGTTTCTTGGGCAGTATGGACACTAATGATGTATGTAATGTATGTATGTATGCAATGATGATATAGTGCTGTTGGAAAAGACAAAGCACCTAAGAATGATGCCCAACCCAGGCAGAAGCCGGAAGAGGCTTCCGAAGGAATCAGCATCTACTCTCACATTTATACAAATCTACTGAAAGACAGAAATCAAATCAGCTGTGTATCTAGTTCCTTCAGAGGGTCAGAAATAATTATTAGGATCAGGTGACCTGAAAAAAATCAAGAGATGCGGTAGCCACCGTTGCTCTGCTCCCCAGTCTAGGGCAGGTGCCTTTACCCTTTGATCCATCTCACCATCTGTGGTACTGCTGATCACTTTCAAATATTACTCATCAAGTCCCTGGTGTGGAGCAAGCCATACTCCAGGGCAGCAGGGAGAGGCAGGGTGGAAAGCTTATCTATGAGTAGCTGATATCAATCAGTGTTTGCTATAAGGCTCATATCATTTTTTTAAAGGGCCGAAAGTAACAATGACGTTTAAAATACAGACTTTGGGATATTTTTCAATTTAAAAGATGTAATACTTAAATGTAATAGTAATTCGTTTTAAAGATACATGGGAAAACTCAGGGTATTTTAAGTGACTTACCCTCCTTTTGAAACATACCTTGCCAAGGCAAAAGCATCATCGATAAAACTTGTTCGGTCCTCAGAGGAGAAGCCCTGGAGGAAGAAGAAACAAATGCAAAGCCATGATTCCCAAAGCAAAAGGCACAGAAACAAAAAATTAGTATTGTTGACGTGCAGTTCTTGGAACAAAGTTACAATAGTCCATCCCATCCCTTACCGTGTGGTTTGAGGAGAGAGTCTCGGTTATCTTGCCCCAAGTTTCCACTTCATAATTTACACGATAAAACCCGATGTGATCTGGGTTTATTTTGAGAAAAGCATCTTCACTAAGATTAGTATTCAAAGTGATTCCTGTGGTAGTAAACAAACACTAATGAGAAACATGTTTGCATACCCTGTAAACACAGAGAAATTAGACCCAGAGGGCAAAAAAAAAGGGGAGGGGGGAAGAAAAGCAATATTAGCTCAAGGAGTCGAGTTTGATTTGGACCCAAAGCCCCTAAGCCTAATTCTTATTTAGTTGCCTAACTTTAGAATGTCACTGGAGTGAGCAAGATGAACAAGAAATAAGCAATGTCAACAACAACCACCCTGCCATTTGTAACATACACTCCTCCCTGGCAGAAGCATGCCACACCAAGTGCAGTAACTCTAAACTGGCCAGTCTTTGCCTGAAGACAAAGAAATCCATGCCTCCTGGGAGGAAGCCATACATTCCCAATTGTAATGGGTTAACTGTGTGAAGGCTGTTCACTAGGACAGCCCGGAGAAGGGCTGAGATGCAGACATTTAAAGAACGCCTTCTCAAAATCAACATGGAAGGCTGGACCTGCTGATCTATGTTTATAATTCCAGCTACTAGGAAGGCTGAGGTAGATTATAGCCTTACTCGGACTACAGTGAGTTCAAAGCCCAGTCTGGGCCACCTAGTACGACCTTGCCTTAAAATAAAATTAAAACAGGTCTGGAGATGTGGCCCAGGGGTAGAGCACTTGCCTAGTAGGAGGAAGCAGCTGGATCTAATCCCTAGAATGAAATACATCAACACTGCAGCTAGAGGAAATAACTATTGCTAAGCAGAATAATAATGTGAGAATCAGGATACATCTGAGGTGCTAAGACATGCAGCATCTGACTTGGAACCCAAATGCAAATGTTCTCACTTGGCAATCCGTGTCCTACTTGTGCTTTCTGGTTTTGTTTTTGTTTTTAAAGATTTATTTACATACTATTATGTATACAGTGTTCTGCCTGCGTGTACACCTACAGGCCAGTAAGAGGGCATCAGATCACATTACAGATGATTGTGAACCACCATGTGGTTTCTGGGAATTGAACTCAAGACCTCTGGAAGAGCAGAAGCCAGTGCTCTTAACCTCTGAGCCATCTCTCCAGTCTCTATATTTTCAGTTTTATTTGTCTTCACAAGGTCATCTATATCCTTACTTCCACTGACTATAATAGTGCTTTTTTATCAGTGGAATTAGCAAATTAACTTTCTTCCCAAAGTATCATCCAAAACACACAAGAAGCCCAGTGCTGAAGGGATAGAGGTCAAACATATGCCTTAAAAATAATAACTGTGTTCTGACACCACAAGTATCTGTCATTATTGCTTCTGTTCTTTGCCATTAATATATATCTTGCCTATGTGGAAAACAGACTATTCAAATAGTGGTGTGGGAACCTAGGCTATGTGAGAGATTTCAAGGAGCTTAATATAGCAACAATGTAAGAAATAGTGCTGGGAAATAGCAGGTGAGGCTGACAATGAAGGCCAGGGCTTCAGCGTTAATGAAACATACCATGCAAAAGAATTTATCCTTGGAGGGAAAGCACAGGGAAAATTGTCAAACAAAGAAGTTATATGTTTAAGTCTGTTTTCTAGAAAAAGAATTCGACAGTGATGCGGAGATATTTTGGACTGGATTCTCAAAGCAAGAAGACCAGTTTGGAACCCAACTGTAATAATCTAAGACAATAAAGGGGGAGGCCATAGACTCATGTGGCCACAACGAGAACAGAGCAGAGACACGTCAGAGCGGAAGTGGTCCAACCCTCCTTCTGCCTAGAGGAGGAGCAAAGGCTCACACCGTGGGATGAGGGATGATGCTGCCAGCAGGGAATAGAGAAAGACAAGTTTGGGAGGAAAGGTGATTTAAATTTTGGAAGCATTTGCAAGGCCTGGAGGCTATCCAGGACCCAGTAGTTTTTCATAATACATATGCGAATTCTTCAACAAGACAATAAGTTTCCTTAGGAACCTTCCGAGCAGGTACTTGACAAATTGTAAACCCTTACCTCACTGGTGCAGCATCAATCTTTCTTTGTCATTTGGCCATGGAAAAGTTGTTGAAATGAAGCTAATCTTTTGGCAACCTCTCTCTTTGAACGTTTGTACTGGGAGGAGAGCTGCTTGCTAAGGGTAAAGCCATACGTTACTGAAGATAGAACAGGAACTTCGGAGTTTGACAGACCTGGGATAAAATCCTTTCCGCGAGACTGGCAAGCTGTGTAGCTCTGGCCAAATCACTTGACCTCTCTGTCCCAGTTTACCATGAGGGAAGCAGGGATAAAAATCCCTCTCGGGCCATTGTGAAGATTAAGTCAGATAATGCAGCTGAAGCGAGGTCACATCGTTTGGTGTTATGTGACCAACAGATGCTAGCTATCCCCATTATTATGAAACAGGATAGGCTGCCAGTTCTAGAAATAGCCCACAAATATAAATAACATTGAGAAGTTCCTGGCAATCCATCTAAATACTGCAGTAATTTACTGTGCTTTCTATGTACCCAGTTAAGCCTGTCTAACGTTACTGTGATTTTTCTCACTTTATAGATGAGGAAGCTGAGACCCCGGAAGTCAGTAGTTAAGGACTTTCCAAGTTCACGCTACGTTGAGAACAGTTGACAACAGCAAACTGCAGGGTTGTTCCATGATGTAAGGAAGCAAGTAGAACTGAACAACCAATGCTTGCTTACGAGTCTAAGAGTATACACTTATTTTAATTTATTTTCTCTTATGGTTATAACACCACTATGTGTTCTTATGGGATGCTTGGGAGATAAAGTGTAAAGAATGCCAGGCAGGGTGGCACATGCCTGTACTGTTAATTCTAGCACTCAAGGGGCTGAGGCAGGAGGATAGCTGCAAGTTCAAGTTTCATCTGTGTTACAGGATTGACTTTGTTTTAAACCAAACAAAACCAAAAAGTGTACATGATAATATAAAAAGCTACTCATCAAGATTAATGTTTTAAGTCTCTTCTTGGTAACCTGCTGTCCTTCCTCTGAGTGCCACCAGGTCTCCCCCTCCAGGGGACATGGTCAAAGGTGAGGCACCAGAGTATGTGAGAAAGTCATATCCCACTCTCCACTCTACTGTGGAGAATGTTCTACAAGGGATGGGATAACCATTGAGATGTAACAAGAATAAATTAATAAAATGATTGCACACCATGGGGAGAAAAAAAAGATTAATGTTTTAAGTTTCCTTTGTGTGTATGTGTGTTTTGTGCTCTGAAGCTTTATTTTATATATTTAAAGATGTATGTGCATGACCACAAAGGACTTTCTCCACCTTATAAGTCAGTTTGTTCTATTTTTTTTCCTCATTCTATGCAGCAAGTGTTGAGTAAGTTATCCGTGGGGAGGGGATCTTTCTAAGAAATTTCACTCTCGGGACTGATGAGATGGTCCAGTGAGTTAAGTACTGGTCAAACGAATGGGAGACTCAAGCTGGGATCCCCAACACCCCACAGGAGGCACACACCTGCAACCCCAGCATTAAGAAGGCAAAGAGAGGGGACTCCCCAGGGATTGTGGCCAGTTAGTCTACCTAAAACAGTAAGCTCTGGGTTCAGTAAGAGATCTTGCCTCAAAAAGTAAGGTGGAAAGTGCTCAAACTCTGGCCTCTATTCCCATACACATGGTTGATTGTACACACACACACACACACACACACACACACACACACACACACACATCACAAAATTATGCTGCATATGTGATCCTAGCTGCTCAAGAGACTGATCTAGGAGGATGTGAATCATGAGCTGAAGACTAGCCTAGTCAGCTTAGTAAGATCCCAGAGAGGTATGGGGAAGAAGCGGAGAGAGATAGGGAGGAAAGGAGAAGCCAGGAACTGAATCGTGACCCTGTGAGTCATCGTTACAGAGCTTGTCCTGGATCTCGGCAACTAACATACAGCATTTGCCTACAATGAGACTTGTTTGTTATTTGGGTTTTGTGACCAGATTATGGCCTAGGCTGGCCCAGAATGCACTATATACCCAAATCTGACCATGGGTAAATAACCCTCCTCCCTCAGCCTCAGCTACAGTCTTGATACGTAAAATGCAATGCAAGAAAGTCTGGAAAAAGGCAACCTGCCTGTCCTGAAGAAGAGTTCCCCCTCTTGTTGATTTGGAAGAACACCCACGAAGGAGAGCTGTATAGTAAAGATCTGCTTCTGTGTTTTCCATCTGGCCCAGGGCGCAAGTGTCCACCTGAGCCAGCACATACATTCCCAACGCTTTAACTTTTACAGGTCTTGTTCTACAGAGAATAGCACCCATGGGAGAAATCTGTTAGTTGTTTGCCACACCGTTCTCTTCCACTAGGTAGGAGCTAGATTACATATACTAGTCTCCCTCACCACTAAGTGGCATCAGACAGCTGAGACCTGGACCTAAAATGTAGACAGAAGCAATAGATGCTCTGTTAGTCCTAGTGCCCCTGGTATTTTTCTCTGTGTACCAGTTTAAAAAGACCCATAAAAAAAATTCCAACATCCAAGCTGAAATGGAACTACCAGTAAAAAACAAAAACAACAACAACAACTCCCTTCCTCACCCCCTCCCCAAATTTCCAAGCTGTTATTTGCTGGACAGTATGACACCTAAAAGACAGTGTGAGTCAGAAACACTTCCTCCTTTGACTGTTGAACCAACAAGAGACTTTTTACGCATCAAGACACTGTTGACAGTTTATAGGTACAATGATTGGCTCACCTGGACAATGCACAGTGTCACTATCCTAGTTTGATGACATCTTTATAATGATGGTTCTACCCTAGGGTCCCCTAATCCTTACTCAGTATATTGTCACTGGGAAGAAATATCTAATTAGCCCACATGAGTGTGCTGGTTCATCAGGCCAGTACACCTGGTGAGTACATACAACAGTTAGCATTCTTGCTTACTCTCTTGTCTGTTTGGTTTAGGTGAATAAATCTTCCAAGACTTGATTGACCGGGGGGGGGGGGGGGGGAGGGGGGGCTGAGCTGACAAACCAGCATAACTGATTCTAGTTTTGTACATTACACAAGCGTGAAAACGTGAGAAAATCCTTCCCTCCCTGACACATATAAAGATATGTGCTAGGCAATGGTTGGTTAAAAAGTCGAATGTTCCCATTTGAAACATTTTAGTAAACTCTATTCAGTAATACTACGATTTGCTCATTCAAATTCAGAGTATCACAAACATGAAAGTTATAAAAATCATCATCCCCAAGTCTATGCCTGTCCTAGGCCTTCGGTTCTTTCAGACCACATCCCTGGAATAAAATCTTAGTTCTTCCCCAAAATCTCACTCCTGCAATCATGTCACAGGCCCTCTCCTATAGGAATGCCACAGGCCATCTGCTATAGTAATGTCACAGGCCATCTTGACTCCACACCTGAAATAATGTTTTAGTCCCTCTCCTAGACACCAGTCCTGGAGTGATGCTTACAGGAACACTGTGCGTAGACAGGATTGATAACTTCTTTGTTCTGTGAGTCCTTCTAAATGTTAGAACATAACAAATCAAAGCTTATAGATGGTATCCTACTAGATGTAGGTGCATTGTGATAACAAAAATAGCAACTTATATCGAAGCAGAGGTGTAACTAAATCGCAACACAAGTAAAATCTAGGAAGAACAGATTAGGCTCATGGCTCTCCACTGAACACACTCTTTCCAAATTCTTACCATGTGCCTAGCACTTGTTGATAATAAAATAGATGGGGGACAAGAGATATCATAAGTATTTTTTATCTTCAAGGAGCTTATAATTTAATTAGAAAAGAAAAGAGAGAAAATGGAGTTTCAATAACAGTGATTTCTGTTCAAATACCAACCACTAACACTCAGAATTACAGGACTAACAAAGCTGCCAGCACTATATAAGAAAGATATTTATAATAAGTATCTGCCAAGAAAATCCCAGTGGCCACAAATAGCAGCAGTAAAGATAAGGAAATATATTTTGATAATAATAAGTTCACTTAACAGGGTTAAGACAACTTAAACGAGGGTGATTTGGGAGGAGGGAAGGCTAGGTTAGAACAGACAGAAAACATTTTTGTGTGAGATTTAGTTCTTTTACTAGAAACAACATATTTTTCCTGCTGCTTAAAATATCCTGTACAGTATTTGTGTAAATAAAAGATCCCGGAAGTCCTATTATTGCTTGGAGCATTTCTAACGGATGAATCATCAGAGTGGCCAAGAGCAGGGACGTGAGGCAGGTAACCTGAGCTGGATGCCCATCCAGTACACTCAGGACATATTCGTCATCTGGGCCCTGAGCTGAAGATGTCCTCAGACAGGAAACAGGAACTCATGGCATAGCCTAAAAATGGAGCAGGCACTTTGAAGTAGGAAAAGATGCCTAGTTGTTTTTTTTGTTTTTGTTTTTGTTTTTGTTTTTGTTTTTTGGTTTTTTGTTTTTTGTTTTTTTTCTGATGAAGAGACCAGTCATGATCCTGAAGTTTCAGATAAAGGTAGGTTTGGTATCATAACTTCTTGGACACCCGAGCCCTTTATTCACTCCTGCATACAATAAACAATCACTAAGTGTCTGCTAGAGAAACAGAGCAGTAGCAACAACCGTACAGTTGCTCATTTCTCCAAATTAGCAGGAGAGACACAGGCCAACAGTGGCCCATGTGCCATGTGTGACATGTCTAAAAGCTACAAGGAAGCAGCAAGTTCCTTCTCCTCTTGCTTTCACACTATGCTCCGCTGTCTGAGGTGCAGGTCCCCATGGGACTTGGGCAGTCCTATCACCCTCAAACTCCAGCGAGCCCCTGAGCTCTTGTTTTCCACAGCAACCTTTTCTGAACCCCTAAATCTACACTGGTACTTGTCCTGTGGTGCCTTTACCACCTGTATCATGGCAACAGAGTATACAACAGAATCTGTCTGTCTGCAGACCTGCCCTAGATCATCTGTAAGACAGGGAGGGTTGCACTTCTTCTGGTGTTCATCCCCAAACTGTCCCCAAAATTGTTTTTAAGAAAATACTTGGGGCTGGAGAGATGGCTCAGGGATTAAGAGCACTGGCTGCTCTTCCAGAGGTCCTGAGTTCAATTCCCAGTAACCACATGGTGGCTCACAACCATCTGTAATAGGATCCGATGCCCTCTTCTGATGCGCATGAAGATAGCATACTCATACACATAAGTACGAAAATACATGCTTGAGCTAGCAATGTGCTAATTTGGTTCCCGCAGTGCTTGCCTAGATATGTTAGATTGCATCCCCAGCATGGTATAACGCAGGAGTACAGGTTCATGCCTGTAATCCCCGAACTCACAAGCTGGAGCAGGAGAGTCAGGAGTTCAAGGTCATCCTTGACTACATGGGAGTCCAGGATGGCTTACACTAGACTCTGTCTCAAAACGAAACAAAACAAACACTTGCCTGAAAGATTGAACTAATAAATTAAGGACTGGGTATTCCAAAAATTCTTTCTAATAAGTATATAACAAGTATTAGAAGGATGTTTATTCTGGACTTTTGACGTTTGTTTCCTGAGAGTGAGCTATCACTTTCTAGAACATTCTCTTATGTGAAATCCTCATTCCATGAAAGCACTGGAAAAACTGTGTTAGAACGGATGAATTATTCATGTTTTTAAGTTTGTAAACGGCAAATCAAGCTGCTGCCGAGACAGTCTTCTGACCATCAGCTAAACACAACAACCAACAGGGAAAATATGCGGCGTTGGTTCATGTGAAGGCGCTGAAACCCTAACCTTCTCATTGTGACTTTTATGAGCGCTGTGGGACATCTTTACTGCCTGTTATTTCTCTTTCTGTCCTCTTCATTTTCCGTTGGCAAGCCTGCCTGTGAGGAGGAAAATGGTCAGCAGACAGACCACAAGACATTCAGCTTAGAACTCAAGCACAGCATAAACATGCTGAATACTGAGACAAATCTGGTATTTCTGGAAGGTTTCAGAGTCATTGGCCACAGTGTCATAACAATAATTAGCATAAATGACGAAGGGGGACTTTTCTAATGAACATATTTTCTGTCAGGTCCAGCCTGGAGATGGGATTTACCTTCATAATAGTGAATATGGGAGAGTTGACCGTAGAAATAAAAATGTAAGACAATTTATAACAAACGCAAAAAAAAAAAAAGAAAGAAAGAAACAGTAAAGATGAAAAAACATGAGGCAGAAAAACCACTACACAAATGATTCTAACAGTATTCTGTTAAAAAGATGGACAGACAGATAAAGAAAAGGAGATGTAGCCATATGAATATTGAATGGTATATGCCCTTTATGGAAGGAAATGAAGAATGGACCCTTGCCACAACACAGATGAAACCTGGAAAGCCTAAGTTAGTTGAAACGAGACAGTAGAAAAACACTATTATGCCATTTCACAAAACTAATTTCCAGAGTAAGTTAAGTTCTCATTGGCAGACATTCAGCAATTGCTTGAGGCCTGGTCATGTGGAGGACAGACAGGCAATCACTAAATGTATGGGAGTCTTTCTGAGGTGATGGCATCATGTAGCTACAAACTTATCCAAAAAGATGAAGTACGTTCTGTTTTTTTGAGCCAGAGCATCATGCCCTTGCTTGCAGGCTGACCTTGAACTCACTATGTAGCCAATGGTCCTCTTGTCTCTAGATCCTGAGTGCTGGGATTACAGCTGCTCACCTTCATGTCTGGTTATGTGTGGTGCTGGCAACTGAACCCAGGGCTTCGTGCATGCTGCGTAAGCACGCTTACTGAGTTCTAACCCCAGCTCAGGTAATCCACTTTAAATGGGTGATTTGGGGACAAGTAGCCAGGACCGGAAAAAGGAATGTAGGATACTTTTAGTTTCAAGAAACTTCAGGGAAAACCTAAAGAATATGCTGTTCTGAGACCACAGTTTTCAGGGAACAGAATTTAAAAAAAAAAAAAAATCCGGTCTGTCTTCCATAAATGTTTTACAGCACAAAAACAAGTACAATGGTCAAAGCATAGAAAGCAAGACAGTCCGTTTCTTAGCTCCTGTGATACAGGATGAGTTAGGATGGTGCCTGCTCTCAAGTGACTTAAGATCTAGTTAGGAGGGCAAAGTGCACAAATAAAATATCTCAAAAGAAGAAAGAAAGAAAAGAAAAAAGAAGCAAGATTCTCCTGGGATTGATGTTGCTAGAATCTCTTACTGACCCCCCAGCCCCCAACAATTGGGAGGTTTGTAATAAGACCTCCTTGTTTTTAATGAACGCTAATTTTTTTTTCAAATAAGGAAAAGAAAAATCAATGGAGCGAGGAAAACAGAAGCCAAAAACTGTACCTACAGCTGATTATTCCATTTCAAAGAGAACATTAAAAAGCAAGCCAGTCAGGCGGTAGTGGCACACATGCCTTTAATCCCAGCACTCGGGAGGCAGAGGCAGGTGGATTGCTGTGAGTTCGAAGGCAGCCTGGTCTACAGAGTGAGTTCCAGAACAGCAAAGGCTACACAGAGAAACCCTGTGTTGGAAACCTCCTCCCCTCACAAAAAATTAAATAAATAAATAAAAAGTAAGCCGTTCACTTAGCATTTTAAGAAATTCAGTATCTTTCTTATTTGATATAAAGAGCAGCAGGAGGAAGAAAGGACAGAAGGGTGGGTTGAAAGGGAGGGGAGGGATCTTGGGAATCCAGGGAAAGGCAGGAATCTTACAGCTTGGTTTTCCAATGATTGGCATATAAGTAAAATTCCTTTGGCTCTGGCCATTTATTTCTGTCTGCCATGATAAATCACTAAAAAGGGCACATCAAGGTGGGAAAGCTCTCACTGTAGCCAAAATTTTATAATTGTTGATAAGTTATTTGAGAGATGACTTTTAGCTGAAATTTAAAAGTCTGGCTTAATTGCTGGCTGCCTCGTTGTATTTATATTTGCTTACTGAAATGCATCAATTCAAAAAAGGAAGTGGATATGTTAAATAATACTTACCATTTTTTTCTGACCGATTGAAGACTGTGACCCTTGAAACATCATTTTCGGTCCATTTAACTGGAATATTCCATGTGTAACTAAAAATTTTAAGAAAAACATTTAACTTAATCACAAAAAACTTATGTATCAAAATCAACAGATGAGCACATTTTTCTTTACAAATTATTGGCCAGTGTGTAGTGCGCACCACATAGAGTTTGTAAAATGTACTCCAGGGATGAGAGAGGTCACGCCTTGGACAGTTCTCAGTTTCTATAAACCCACAAATTGCAGAATTTTGCATAAAATTAGATAAGGGTGAATAAAGAAGTGTTTTGAAATAAACCTCTTGCACAACTTGCATAAATGTAGCATTTTACCTCATAGTGCAGAGCCTCTGCATGCATGCCTACATAGGATCTAGTGTGGTGTGCTTTCTGTCAAATTGTATTGAAATTCTATTCTCCTACCCACTAAGTATTTTGTGCCCTTCTCTAGAAACCACTTAATAACTCCAACTGTGAGAATCAGTACTGTAAAAAAAAAAAAGCACCAGGTAGACTTACTTCTTGGGTGCCCCAGTGTTCTCTTTAGCTACTTAATATTTCAGGGGAGGGGTACTAGTTTTGTTTTACTGTTTGTGTCTGTTTCCATGGAATTGGAGGGCTGACTCTAGGGCCTCCTGAGTGCCAATGATGCCCATTAATAAGAGCCACTTCTTAACTTTTCATTTTGAGACCAATCCCCTCTAAACTTGTCAGGCTGGCTTTGAATTCATTATACATCCCAGGCAGGTCTTGAACTTGCAATCCTCCTGTCTCTGGTGGAATGTCTGGCTGCATATTTCAGGAGACCAGGGTGTAAATGGTTTCTTGGGTTCTACAGTGAATGTCGTGGGTGCTTCAGGCGTACCCAATGCCATCTCCTTGCAGTTTTTTTCATCTCCCTATCTGAGTATGCTTCCCTGCTCAGCTAACAGGGTGGGAGCTGCCCTCTGGCCGCTGGGGCCTCAAAGCCCAAAGCTCCAGGAAAATTCATTTCTCTGAATGTGGTCCTTCGCCTCCGTGGATGGGAACAACAGCCTAGCTTATGTAATTTTCCAGGTATGTGGGAAACAGCTTTCCCGCGGCTGGCAGCCAGTTACTCTCCACAGATGGTGCATCCCCACCCTGACTCCCCTATGCCTTCCTAGGAAGTCACTTTTTCTTGAATGGCCATCTCCCAGTCTGTTTTTAGGGAGCCTTACAGCTTCTCAGAAGAGGAACAAAGCAGCATTGTAAAGAGTCCCATTCTGTGGTCTTGCCACGCTGCGCTACAATCTTCTAATATTAGCATCATGACATTGTACCTAATCTCAGTTGAGCAAAGACAAAAATTTGGGAACATAAAATGTCCAAGAGTGGAAATCAGGTAAATGAAGTAATAAAGGGTGTTTCATGCTATCTAAATTCAGGGGTACCAGGAATCATTGCTGAAGGTATAATGAGTGTTCTGACCTTCTTACAGGCTCTATCAATGCTAAATATGGCCACTCTGCTTTCCTCCACTGACACTGACTTAATTGTGCAAGATGGCCCATCTCCTCCCTTTCTCCTGTCTCTTAATGAGGAGTGGGCATCCAGGGTCCGGTAGAAGGAAATCCCACTGGCAGAGATGGAGAAATGGCCTGTTTGAATGATAAAACTTTCTGTTCTGTTTCTCCTAATCTTGGATTAAGCAACGAGAAACATGCTCAGAAGAGGTCAGCCAACTCACAGTGTGACTGAGAGCGCAGTCATCTACCAAACAGGAACACCTCTGAACAGAGGGAGGCTGAGGCTAGAAAAGGACCGGTTCCCACCTCTCTCCCCTCACCCCCAACCCCCACCCTGTGGATGAAGATACTGCTTAGACATTTTTTTTTTATTCATGTATGCTAAGTATACAAGATAATGGGCCACCTGAAAGTATTTACTACAACCTAATATCTTAATAAAGTGAACCACAAAGAAGACTCACTTCTGTCTCAAAGTCTCTTGCCTCCTTTTTCAGCTACTGTTGCTTTTTAACAAATGTTCCCAACAAGAAAGAGCCTATTTTTCACTTCTTTTCCTGATGGGGGATGGTCTGATGTATTTTGATGCTAATTACTGCTTACTGTCTCTGTGATTTACTTTTTGCTTAATAAAAAGCCATCCCACCTGGGCAGGGCAATGGAAACAGGTGGGGCTAAGAGAGAGAGGAATTCTGGGAAGAGGAAGGACCGCCATCAAGAGAAAGAGAGAGACCTGAAGGAAAGAGAGGAAGGCCGCCATGGGTTAGCTGGAGGAGAAGCACATGGCCGGCGTGGATGGAGAATCCAGGCCAGATGAGGAACATTAGCAAGTATTTGGGATTATGGATGGGAGGTAGCTTGATAGAAGTTATTAGAAGCAAATGGCATGGGACTGAGGCAGAGATCCCATGCCTGCCCCATTATGGGAGGTAGTTTAAAGGACTGAGATCTGCCCTGCCCCAGGTTAACTAAGGCTATTTTAAAATATAACAAGAGTCTGTGTCTTAATTGATTGCTAGCCGGGCCTACAGATAATACTTATAATTTAAAAAACAATATTTTCTTATGAATATATAATCATATATTATAAACACAAGACAAATAAATCTACTTTATGATAAATAACCTCTAAAGTTCATGTCTCCAGGACTCAAAATAAGATGTGTATGTGGTGGTGGTTCGCTGTGAGTTCGAGGCCAGCCTGGTCTACAAAGTGAGTCCAGGACAGCCAAGGCTGCACAGAGAAACCCTGTCTCAAAAAAACAAAAGCAAAATCACAAGATGTGTATGCTATCTGGTTAAAAAGTTAAGAAAAATATTAACATATCAATGTTACTACTGTACTCTCTTGCTGAATAAAATTTTAAATATATTACAACACAAAAGGATTTTATGCCTAATGGTGTGTTTAATTCACTTGGCTGTAATTTGAGGGTCTGCATAAAGTGGAATTGATAGCCAAGAAGGGCTCTTTGGTTTGGTTCTTCTTTTTTTTTAAACTACAATCTCTCTAGCTCAAACAAAGCCTAGGCCGACTGTCTTCAGTGTAATAAATCAATGGCTACATATGACAGGAGGAAACAATTACTGGGAAACGTGCCTAGCAGGAGTTTGTTTTGCAAGACAGAAGGATGTTGTTGCTTAATATCCAAACTCAAGCAAATACATGGCCAATGTAATATGCTAAAACAAAAAATACCAACCATTAAGTTAAACAGTTTAAAAACCATTAGCAGAATCAAGCCAAAAACATTTAAGTTGACTTTTCTTGCTGTTGGTGGTGGTTTTTTGAGACAGCCCTGTGTAGCCTTGGCTATTTTGGACTACCTTTTGTAGATCAGGCTGGCCTTGAACTCCCAGAGATCTGCCTGCCTCTGCCTCCTGAGTGCTGTGCGTGTGCCCTGTGTTAAGTTGTCTTTTATAGTTGAATCATTACCTGAAAACAAGGCAACCTATGCTTCAATCCAGGTATAATGAAAGAGTGAAAAGCAACCGATTTCCCCTATCCTAGCCTCTTCTAAAGTATACAGAAGTTTATCCTCTGATGACCCACAACAGCATAGGTACCAAGAAGTATATGCCCCAGTGACCCACACTGACATAGGTACCCAGAAATATATACCTCAGTGATCTACGCTGGCATAGGTGTCCAGTTGAAGTGAACTGTGAGTTTTCAGAGCTTGTCTTACAGCAAGACTCCCAGTGTGACTGGACTGTGCCCCCTGTGGGAGAGCTGAGTGTCTGAGGCTTTCAGGGCAGGCTGACAGCTTCCCAGTAGGGTAAGTACCACAGGCTTTCTGGATTCTTCGCCAGCTCGGGTACATACCAATCAGCATCTTGGAAGAATCTAATTGGTCTAGAGAAATGGTCTAGAGAGCTTGAGTGCTCTCTAGTCTCTGATGCCTTCTGAAATTCTAATGCCTTGGTGATTTTAATTTCTGAAATGTCCCAGCGTGTTGTCAGTGTCTAATTCACAAAGCCAAGTTCTAGACAGAAAGTAAAACCTTTCACCAAATCTGTGCTGTGTGTGCCGTGTGT
The DNA here is from genome assembly GCF_964271855.1 of Acomys minous. Lineage (NCBI taxonomy): Eukaryota > Metazoa > Chordata > Mammalia > Rodentia > Muridae > Acomys > Acomys minous. Next base: position 84,657,723 of record NC_140496.1, read on the forward strand.
CTGTTAAGTTCTCTAGAAATATGGTCAGGTTGCCCTGTATGTTAAGAAGAATATTCTGAAAAGGAAACTGCCCTCTGCAAGACCACTGATTGAATTCCTAGCACGTTATAGCTCCATTAGAAATGTTAGTTCAACGCAAAACTTTGGCATATCTGCCACACCCATCAGCCCAGCCCTGGGCCTTGCATCTCCATCACCTGTCACGCGGCTTGCTGGATGCAGGATTTTATTTCCTTGTTGGTCTCCCTACTTCCACCTGAGAGGTCCCTTCCCTTCTAATCTACCCACCATGTTGTTGCTGGAGGGAACTTGGGAAAAATACAGATATCATCCAGCCAATTCTCTCTTTTAGTTCCCTTGAACTTGCACACTCCTAGGCAAAATCTTTACATTGGTTTGCACGCCTGTTCTGGGCTTTCTCTTCACCTTGCTCTACCACTTTCCCAGCCATTCTATGCAGCCTGGTTCCTTAGCTCGTCTGCCTGCATTCAAGTGAAGGTCCCATCACTTACTCTCTAAGCAATCTTGAATGAGCTGCACAATCATTTTGCCCCAGTTTCCACATCTGCTTTCATAAAACACATCTAAAGGATGTCCAGTAGCGCTAGCCACTTAATCAATGCTCAGTGTTGCATAGTATACACAAATGACTGCTTTCAAACTCTGAACTCCTCATAAATGTCATAGTCACTCCTTTTGCACCAATTTTCTCACCTTAAATACTAAATCCCAGGAAACAAAGTCTTCTGCCACTTCCCACGCCCCTCCCCCAGCTAGCTGAGGCTGTCAATCAGTGCACTTCCCACACCCCTCCCCGAGTGAACTGAGACTGTCAATCAGTGCACAAGTAGGACAGGAGAGAATAATTATTGTGAACTTCCCAATGGATACTTGTTTCACATATGAGAAATGCTTTGAAAATTTGACACTGAAATGGTCTAGTAGTATTAAAATTAGCCAAGCTACTTCACTGAGGCAAAACAGTACTTGTAAACAAGCCAGTTTATAGTTATTAAAACTTTCCAAAATACCTTCTTTATACCCTATAATTCTGCTCCCTCATGTTGTAGAAAGTACTACTAAATAATTCACCTTGCAATAGTTTACATGTGACATACAGTAGTATAAAAACTACATGAAATAACATCAAAATCATCACAAAACGGATGCAAAGATCTCTTCAGTAGTAGTGGAGACAACGATATAAAATTCTCTCCACTCAAAGTAAATATTAAAAGTATAAAGGAAAGTTGAAAAAAAATAGTTGAGGGTAGGACTGGAGCAATGCCCAGGCAGCTGGTGATGTTCTGTTACATTCCAGTTTACCCAATATGCATGCTGAGAGGGCTTAGCTGGACCAGAATGATGTCCTCAGGATGGTTGTTGCATCCAATGTCCCAGGGCTTGGTGTCCTGAAAGTCTGATTGTCTTTCCCTCAGCAAGGGAGGGCACGGCTTGGTACCTCAGAATTGTATGCAGTATAGCTCTGTAACTGCCTACAAGTGTCTACAGTACTGGGACAAGGCTTGACGACCAATACTCTTAACTGGTTTTGAGATCATCATGCTTCACCGGATCTATATTATTTAAGACATTTTCTAAAGATCTAGCAAATCAGAGAGAATAATATATTAGCTTGCAAATTGAGTTGGAGTTTTTAAAAAGATCTTAACTCCATAGCCATGCTTAAGATTAGGGGGGAAATCTTGTTTGGTAAGATTGTGGGTTGTCTTTGTAACACAATGAAATATCTTCTGATACACTCTGTATGTGGGTTTAACATCTTTACACTTATTTACTTGCTTATTCAGTCTGGAGGGGGCACATAAGTGGAGGTCAGAGGACAACTTGTTGGAGCCAGTCCCCTCCTCTCACCTTGTGGCTTTCAGAGAATGAACTCAGGTCATCAGATTCGGCTGCGAGGGCCCCTCCCCCACTAAGCCGTCGCACTGGCCCTATATTTATGCTTTAATTAGATCTATAAACATACATAGGAAATAAAAATGTAGCCGATGCAGCTTTATACATCTTATTTGAGACCTCATACTTTGAAACGATTGTTTTTAGGGATTTTGACACACGATTTCTCTGTGTAGCCCTGGCTGTCCTGGAACTCAGTCTATAGACCAGGGAGTCCCAGACTAAGAGATCTTTCTGCCTCTGCCTCCCAAGTGCTGAGATTAAAGGTGTCACCACCGCCACCACCACCACCTGGCTTTGAAATGAATTTAATAAAGTTTTAATTAGTAGTGTTCAGATGAACTTGATTACATTTATACATTTCTATGTTATATACAAGAGGATTTGATTATATTTCTAAATGAAGAGCTACTTAGATAGTCAGGGGACTCTAACTTGTGCAATTTGTACAGAAATTCCTCATTAATCAAAAACTTGAAGAGCTGGTGCTGAAAACCCTCAGCCTTCACATCCTCCCTCAGGCAAAGGCTTCTGGTTTCGCTCTGCAATTTATCTTTACTAACTTATTTAGCCAGTATGCTGTAATTTATCCACGAGAGGCATGGGTTAGCTCCTTTATATTACTTGTCCCTCTATTTCCCTTTAACAATAAAACCTTATAAAATGAAATCATTTTCAGGTCCCAAGTGGACCTCTGAGCAAGCGGCACACGCCGTCTTTCTCAGTGTCACTGTTAGTACAGTAAAATGAGACTAAGCCACTGAGTGCTTAGTAGATGCTTCACAATCAGCTCTCGGAGGTCAATTTATAGCCTTTGTTCATTTCCATGCAAAAACATCCACAGGGCCCAAGGACAAGCTCCAAACAGTATCCCTGCCAATTGGCAAGAAATACAGCTCTTGCCACACGTGGGTCGGGTCCTAACACTTTCTTACTGACAATACCACTATGCCTGGCTGTTTTCTTTTGAGGGACACCTCTTTCTCAGGCTCTAAGCTTTCATGTTTGTCTTCTTCATATTTACTATCTCACTGTGTTGGTTTTATATTTTTGGAGAATTTCTTCTAAATTTACATCAACTAAAATTTTAGGGTTCCTTCTGTGCTCTCAGTTTGCCCTTTCTAAGACACTCTGTCTTGGATGATAAGCATAACAACTTTTTAAAACCTCTGAATATTTCTTTTCTTTTCTTTTCTTTTTTTTTTTTTTGTTTTTGTTTTTGTTTCTAAATTGTATTTATAGAATCAGGACTTTTTTTTTTTTTTTCATTTGCTTGTCCACATGGGATTTAAGCTTTTATGCTTAGGGGATTTTTTCATGTGTCTCCTGGTCCTCCACTGTCTACCGTTACTTAAGAAAGGAGAGTTGAGTTGACTATTGCTTTGTGTCTGCATGTATGATGTGTGTCCCTGTTTTTGTGCAGGTGTGCACATGCCATGGCCCTTGTGTGGAGGTTAGAGGATAACCTGGGGTGCTGGTCCTCACCATCCATCCTATTTGAGATAAGGTCTCTCTAGTACCCACTTCTGTGTATGCAGACTAGCCGAGGATGCTAGGGAGTGTCCTGCATCCACCATACATCTTGCCATAGAAGTATAGCAGTTACCAATGCACACTATGCTATCTGGCCTCAAGTGCGTTCTTAGGGATGCAAACACAGGCCCTCAGGCTTACATGGCGAGTCCATTACCCACTGAATCATCTCCCAAGCTCAAGTTGGTTATTCATGGGGGCTGGGATGCTATCTCTACTGTCAAGGAGGAAGATAGGTTTTGGAAATAAGTTTCTCCAGTTAGCAGGTCTTAGGGGAGCCTCAGGCCACCTGCCTTACAAGAAAGGCTTTGATGTGAAAGTCTTTGGCTATCCTCTGCTGGTTTTGTCTGTTTTGGGGGGGGGGGGGGAAACAAGCCATCTGGATTTCTGCCTGCTGACCCTGCCAGACTTCTGAGAGTCCTCTACAGTGAGTCAACAGTGACGAACAGGAACACAGTGGAGAGGGTAGGTCCAAATGGCACAGTCTGGACTCATTCCTCAACCTATTTTCAGCTTCATTTCTCATGGTTCCTCTGCACTCTTCATGAACTTCGTGAGTACAGAGCCTGACTAGGGACAGGGAAGACCTTGTCATTTCCGTCACCATCTTTCCTTCTTCCTTTTTGGGCCACAGTTTCTCCTTCGGCCTTTCTCCCAGCATTCCACATTGTCTACAGGTCCACCCACTCATTTTCAATGCCATCATGGCTTTATTTCTTTTTATTTACTGCTGTCATTCTTCTACTGTTTGGTGTCTAGGTAAAAGAGATGTGTGTGTGTGTGTGTGTGTGTGTGTGTGTGTGTGTGTGTGTGTGAAGTCTGTCACTTAGCTTAGCTTTGAACTCCCTGTTGCCTAAAGGCTGTGCCTTTATAATGTCACTTACCAATCGTACAACTGTAGTAGGACCTAAGCATTTCTGTTGAATAATGTCTACACTTCTTTTTCAGTGTGTCATCATAAAGCCTTACCCAAGTGCTGATGGTGGCTGGGAAGGATCAGCTTTGGCATCCAACAGAAAGCGTTTCTGGTTGATATTCTTCTTTTCAGCCACAGTAACCACAGGATAGCCCATCTGGCTAGTCCAAGTGTCCATTACTTCTTTCACAGGTTGGTTACTTGCCTGTTGTTGGAGGCGGGGTGGGGTGGGGGTGGGGTGTGGACAATGGAGCTCCATTAATTTATAAATAATGAGAAATTAAATTAAAGATTAGTGATGTTAAAGTGTAAATCACTTTTAAGTTGGGCAAAGAAATGGTTTGAAGATACTGCTTTCCTTACCTCTTGAAGTGATTCCCAAAAGTCTGAAGTTTTTGCATTCTTGAACTGGAATTTCTGCAAGTACATCTGTAAAAGATGAATGTTTTCAAGCCCAGTCTTGGCTTTCCCTGTACTTCCACAGCCACAGCCTGACCTTCCTCAACTGCTCATGCCGTTTCCCCGGCATGAGATGAGACAGGCACAAAACACATATAAGAAACAACCGTGGCTTTCTTGCAGTAAAGCATCATTTACAGACACCGATATAGCAATGCTGTGTGATTTTCATATTACTAATCTACTTTCCATTTTTCTAGCCATTATTATTACTATTATTTTTATATTTATTTATTTGTTTATTTTTTTATTGGGTTTTTCAAGACAGGGTTTCTCTGTGTAGCCTTGCCTGTCCTGGACTTGCTTTGTAGACCAGGCTGGCCTCAAACTCACAGTAATCCTCCTGCCTCTGACTCCCAAGTCCTGGTATTAAAGGCGTGCACCACCATACCTGGCTTTTCCATCTGTTTTAAAAGTGGACACTTCCCTTAGTGCTTGAACTTTAAAAATGGTAGCAGTTTGAATTTGATATGCTAAAGAAATGAATATGTATGTAGTCTTTTAAATAATCATAAAAAATGGTTAGGAGAGTGGGCAATTCTTTGCTCTTCGAATACTTCTAAAAGAAATCTTTTAAACAGAAAGCTGCCCCTTTAAGACCTCTGCAGGGGAATTTCAGAAGCACTGGGATATGCCCCCAGACAGCGTTGCCAGGCTTTTCCTAATCCCTTAACTGGCCATGGCTGGGGGAAGGTCCTCCTGAGTTCGCCAGTGTTCCTCTCTTTCCCCTACCTCCCGTGGCTCTGTAGAGGTGTGCTGTTTAATATGTGGAAATATTACCTAGAAATCAAACTTTGACAACTGTTTCCCAGTGCTTAACATCATATGTAACATTTAGTCTCTGAGTTGCTAATGTGTCAGGAGGTGCTATAGCTCGGTCACATTATTTTCTAGATTCTCTTTTGTTTCAGGAACTTGGTGAAAAGGCAAACTTGGAATCCCAAACCACCTCCAGCTGGGCTGAGGTGGGCTCAGAATACTGCCCCAGTGTTAATTCTTTTGTATAATTCACTTCACAACACTACCGCCAGAGGGCAGGCGAAGGAAGGCAGAAGTGAGTCCGTTTGGGGTCTTCATTCCAGACTTCGAGAATAACAATTGTAACTGTAGCTGGGAGTTACTGCTGTCTTCTATGGAGTAGTTTGTTCCTAAAATCATCTTGGAGGAGTTCCTTTCTTCAGTGGGTGATTTGGGTTTAGTTGTTGTTGTTTGATTTTTTTTGTTTTTATTTTTTCTTGGTTATTTTTGAGACAGAATTTCCCTGTGTAGTATAGGCTGGCCTTGACCTTGTGTCTTTCCTCCTGTTCAATGGTTTTGTTGGGGTTTGTTTGTTTGTTTGTTTGTTTTGTTTTTGTACACTTACAAGATCTCGAGCAGAGAAATAGGCAAGCCATCTTACAACTGGATATGACCTTAAATATTATTTAATACAATGGTCCTGTTTTTGAAGTGAAAGAAATGGGCCTGGCCAAATGTTTGCATCCTTGAAGGAAGAGAAACATGTCTGATACTCATTGCCATGAGTCTGAATGCTGGATCGATATGTGAGTATTTGGGGTTTTTTGTTTGTTTGTTTTTTCTTTTCTTTTCGTTTTTGTTTTTCTTCATTGCAGTTTACTATTTCTCATGAGCTAGAAACCAAGCTGAAACTTACATCAGTAGTATTAAGCAGTACCACTTTTATTTTTCTCTATCAGTGCTTCCTAATGTTCTGTTCTAAGAACCTCTCTTTTTCCCCTTATCACAGTCACATCACCTTCCTAATCTAAATCACATGACAACTAAATAATAGCTCCCTTGTTAGTTGGTACTGGCGAGCACAAAAGGAAAATGAACAGTGTGTTGCTGTTAGTGTTCTAGGAAGGAAAAGGCCTTCCCAGCTCAGCCATTCCTCTTTTTCCCAATTAGTACTAATGCTAGAACAAGAAAAGATGAATACATTTCTCATAATGACATATTTTGACTATTGCCTCCCCATCTATTGTACTTTTACAGTGCATAATTGTGACCCAAGAGTCTTCCAGTTAATGACAGTATCATTTTGCTCTGTGATGCTGTACTTGATGAGGTGGGCACAAAAAAGGAGACAACTGGTCTACCCAAATTCTGCACTGGCCACTTTTCCTAATGGAGAACAAGTCTGGGTAGAAACGTAAAATTTGTAATGGAAATTCCTTGAATTCCAGTTTCTCAGACCATGGGACTTTGGAGCAACAGCCAAGGTGTGATAGCAGTGGTTCAAGGGTGATTTGGGTGAGAGGTTGAATGCCCCAGATGATCTGAGAGTTACACAGGTACCTGGAAATATCAGTTCAGGTTTGAAAATTGAAAGATTAAAAAGTGCTTTGGTCTTTCTATTTCCTTTAAATTTACTCCATAGCACTATAATTGAATGAAACAAATTGCCTATTATCCATCGAATTTGTAGGAACATTTGTAGTCATAATTAGAGACTGCTATAACTTGAGAAAAATTAGTCTCAGGTAAGACTCTTTAAACTAATGATAACACATTACATTAAAGAGGAGTGAACATTGTTTATTTTTAAGGACTTTTTGATAGTTCTCTACAAAAGTGAATATGAAGGAGCATTTAATTTAAAGTCAGCTCTTAAGATACTGAGAATGTGTTGTCTTAAATGGTGGTTTAAAATAAAAACTATATAAATGGAATTGTAAGAACTTTTGAAAGAAAGTTTTCTTTTCTCTTTCTTTTTAAAAATATGTTTTGCTTATTTTGAGATAGGGTCTCGCTAGCTCAAAATAATAATAGTGTAGCCCCACCTGGCCTGGAACTCACTATGTAGATTAGTCAGGCTGGCCTAGAACTCACAGATAAACCTGTCTCTGCCTCCCAAATACTGGGATTAAAAGTGTGTGCCCCACCATACCCACCTTTTCCCCCTATATGTTCAACACTGTACATCATAGGAATTCACTCAAGAAATGTCTTCTAGATCACCTAATATATGAAAATTTCTATAGGCTCTGTAGCACATGTAAGGTCATGGGAAACAGGACCTCCATGAAGATGCTCACAGTAGAAATGTGGTGGGCAATGAGTTTGAAGCTCGAGGAAAGTCATGCATGCTCATGGCTCCTGTACCGCATATCCTCACAGGACATTTTATTGATGGGCAAAATATCTTTGTATGCACTCTTTATATTTCCTAAATTCTACTCTTCTCTTGTTTTAATAGGCTCATAGGCATTTTACTATTGGTCCCCAAAGGGTCCACTTTCTTTTAGGATATCAAAGAGATGAACAAATGCCACCTACACAGATAGGGCAACAGTGATAGCTATAGAGGTGGTGGTGGCATTGCCCTGCAGTGGCATGGTCCTGGGAAGCAGCATGACAAAGAACTGGCAATCTGTGTGAAATGTTTCTCTCTTGTGCTGTATGGGCTGGAAGCCAGTAGAAAGGGTTGTATTAAGTCCCCGGGCTACCACAACTGGAGGCTGGAGAGGGACAAGAAGCAGCTGGGATGTGATTCCCATTTCTAGATTGAAACAAATGGGCCCAACCAGAATATGGGGCCATTAGAAAGACACATTTTAGTGACTTCAATAAAGATCAGGGGTCACCAACCCTGAGGTAATTGGTATAGATTATTCCAGAACAAAATGAACTGGAGTGACTATTGGAGAGATATGTTAAGACAGGATACGTGAAAATGTTCCTCTTCATTTGTTCCCATAGGGATCAAGATCTTCTTATCCAATGACTTCATAGGAATATGATTATTTAATTAATGATTTTCCAAACCAATAACAAGGAAAAAGCCTTGGACCTTCTGCATGAGAAGACTGATAGAGACAGATTTAAACACCCATGCCACGCTGCTATGAAGTGAACAACATACTCCAGAATTCATACATGATGGCCTTGGAGCGTCTCGAGGGCATTCTGGTTAGTACGAGGTAATGAGGATGTGACCTCATGGTGAGACCCATGCTCTTACAAAAGATACAGGAATATTTGTTCTCTGTGCCACATGAGGACAGAGGGCTGCCCACAGGACAAAAAGACCCTCACCAGCAACTGAAATGCACCACCCTGATCCTGGACCTCACCATATCCAGCGTTGTGGGGAAATAAAATTCTGTTGTTTAAGCCACCTGGTCTATGCTGTCTTTTCATGGCAGCCCCAGGTACATACCACACATGTAAAGAGTATCCAGTATCACTAAGTAGTCCACTTGAATTTCCCCCATGACATTTCCGCTAAATAATCATGACAGATGCAACGTGGAGCCTTAACTGATGTGAGGTCACCCTTTATCATTTATCATGCCTTTATCTCTTGTCCTTGTTCAGGGAAATTAAAGCAAGTATCCTTAATCGCAATTGTCAGCCGCATATCGGTATACTTTACTTTTGCTACCATCAACTAAAAAATCATACCTGACACCCTTTTTGAAATTTCTCTGGTGTTATCCAGTCTTCAAGCATTCTCAGAATAGAAGCTCCCTAGGATTGGGGGAAAAAAGAGATGAACTGAATTAATGAAACTTTGCAAAAGGCAGGGATCAGTTAGCACCACCGCAACACTTCATGGTCATATTTGAATGTTTCTTGAAGATCATTCTGATGAATTACATAGTTATAGCTCTATGAATTCGGGTAAAATACACACACACACACACACACACACACACACACACACACACACACACACACACGCCACCCTTCTGTGTATGTGCTTCTAAAATAAATATCTAGGTGGTAAAAAGAAATTCCTCAAGGCCTGAATGGTGGTTATTGCACTTCCCCAAGTGAGCCAGCAGGTGGCACTTTGTTAATGAAACAACAACAACAGCAATAAAACTGTCCACTGGACATTATTGGAAAATAACTTCAAGGTTAAATTCCGGCAAATTATTAAGTATACCTCCACATAGTAAACAATAAGTATAGTTAACCGAAGGAAATAGAAAATAGCTTACCAAATAGTTTGGTGTGGATAGATACATAGTGTGGCACAAAACCTTTCTCATCAAAAGTAGTTTGTTTCATTTGGTTTTATAGATCTCAAGAACTTGAGGAATGCCCTGTTTCCCAGATTAATAGTAATATATGCTTCTTGTAGGATTTTCAAACCAGTTTTCAACTAATGTATATTAAAAAAATACTGCCTTCCACTTTTCTTAGTAGTTTTTCTATAATTTCCAAAGTATTTTTAAATTGTATTTGCATACAATGAGAATAAGACTTAGAAACATTTCTTTCTGACATTATTGTAAGCCTCTGGAGCACCCAGGACTTAGAGAATTGAGTCTGAGGTTCCCTTTGTGAGTTTCTAAGACTCAGTCACTTAAACGAAGCCTGAAAAGATGCCCTGGGAATGATATAACAGGAAAGGCTGAAAATTATGGCATCTACTAAAAACAAACAAACAAACAAACAAACAAACCAAAAACCTTTTTTTCTCTTAAGCTGTTTCTGATAAATATCATTTTAATAACTATAAATAAAGACAACCATGTCAGGGTTCATCCAAGATAAATAACAGTAGCTTTTCAGTAACTTAATATAATGGATGAGCCAAAGGAACCAAGATAGAAAGTTAACCAAGTAAAGATTTAAATGATGTCACTGTAAGTATGGAATATGTGTGAAAAAGCTACTGTAGGAGGTCATGTGAGAGAGAATGTCATGGAACCTTGGGCCCCCCCCCCCCTCTCTCTCTCTCACACACACACACACACACACACACACACACACACACACACACACACACGAACGGTAAAAGTTTCCCCTCCAACTAAGTTGCATTTGTGGCACACAGAGGAAAAGTAAGGCACAGTGTTTTTCAGAAACATCAAGAGAAGGGCTGGTAGGATTGTTTAATGGGTAAGGTGGGTAAAGGCGTTTGCTGCCAAGCCTCACAACCTGAGTTCAATCCCCATGTCTCATGATGAAAGGAGGAAAGCTGATCTGCATCTCCATATGCATATCTGGACCCTTCCCCCCAACAGAATACATTTTTAAAACTAAGGAAAAAAAATTAAATTGGATGTTTAAGTTATAAATGCTGAATGAAAGTTGCTGTAAGCCCACGTGAAACAAACAAACAAAGCAAATCAAAGAAAAATTAGTTCCAAAATCCTGTGGCAGTGATCAGCATTGAGTCCTTCACCTGTGAAACACCAACTCTCTACTATTCAGCCTCAGACTGTGCTTTCCCTGTGTTGCAGGCTTCACAGCAGGATCGAACAACTTTTTTTTTTAATGTTTTTTTCAGACATGTACTACAAGTGAGCAAACAGAACGATGTTCAGAAACAATGCTCTGTATCTCCTACCTTGCTGTACGATATTCCATCGAACACGGAAGTTATTTCTGCGGGAGTTGACACCGTGACAACCACCGGATGTGAGGACATCAAGGAGTCTTCCTCTTGCACCGGAAACACATCGTCAAGCAGTAGCTGGCTCAGCTGAAACGGCAGAAAGCAAAGAAAGGGAGCACTCCCCTCGCACGGCTTTCTGTTTTATAACGTTATATGTAATCAAGATTGTGGGGAAAAGAAATAGAAATGACTCAAGTTATCTCACACGGTCTCTAGGTCTTCAAATGAATGCAGTAAGACCAACTGCTCCACACTGATCTCAGTCTCCCGTCTGTAACCCTTGACTTCTCTACAACGTCACCTCCCAGGGTTGTCATGAACATTCACCGCGGTAGAGAGTCAATTGGCCAAAGCTGTTGTTTCCTGGTCCTTGTCATTGGAATATGGACAATTCCAAACTAATCCAAGGAAACACCAACCAACTCAGTCTTTAGTTCCAATGATCGATTATGATTCAGCCTCAGGTTTTCTCGGCCAAGTGGAGTAGCTATGACCTCACGGTATGACCAGCCTTCCTTGGCTGACAGCACAGTCTCTCCATTTCCTTGATACATAACTTAAACAAGGTCCATCCCTCCCTCAGCGACAGCACCTCCTCTTTGGACTTATTCATGGGGTTCAAACCCAACTCATGCACAGCACTTGACACAGTACCGGGCACACAGAGAACCCAAGAAATTAGCTGTCGTTATTATTTTGAGTCCTATGGAGTAAGATTCTGAAGACTAGCCCTGCTATGCTAGCACTAATTATTCAAAAATCAAACGTTTCATTTTTCTACTAACTTAAATATTCCTGAAAGAGGAGCTGGTTACACTAGCTTATATTCTCCAGTGTCATGGTTGCCATTGATAATAGACGAAGTACTGTGGTTAAGTGATGGCTGCAATCAAGATGGTTTGACATTAAAAACATGTTTAATTAATTAAAAAGAAGAAGAAGGTTTGACTTGGACTTCTGTTTGTTGGCTTGCTTGCTTGCTTGCTTGCCTGATTTGGTTTGTGATTCAAGAAGCTTAGGTCAGAAGAGCAAGGCATATCCTTGGCGTCAGAGAACCCGAGTGTAGTCTGGTCTTCACAGCACTGGGAGGTGTTATCATCTTCCAAGTTTTCACTGAGGAAGTAAGTTACAGTGGTATTTGTGGGACTTCCTTTCTAACTTATTTCTCTGACTCCTTCCCACACAGGATCTTAAGCTGGGAACTCTGAGAGGACTAAAATCGTTGTTAACAAATGTCTTGATCTTCTGCTCATAGCTAAATGCAAAACGAATGCATGGGAAGAAGAAAAGGGCAACTTACGGCTGTCTTATGTGATTACATTCCACTGAGGTGTCACGAAGTGGATAATGAGTTCTCCTAGAATTCGCTAATTTTTCTTTTCCTTGGTCCTGAAGATTGAACCTAAGGCCTTGCACATGCTAGCAAAGTACTCTTACCACTGAGGCACATCCACAGCCCTTAGTTTTCCAAATCCGAGCATCACTAAGTATCTCAAACTCTTGACTCTGCTGCCTCAGTTGCCCAAGTGCAGGGATCACTGGCCTTTGCAACCAAACTGGGCTCAATTGGTGTTCTTGAAACACCAAACTGGAAAAATAACCAACACTCAGTGTTAAATTTCATAAAGGAATTTGGTGTAAAAAGGACACTAAGGTACTTTTGTAGGAAAAAGTAGGTTTCCATTTGTATAATTTATTTGCAATATATTATGAAGTCACCAATTTTACTGTAGATGATGATTGACCACTGAAGATTATTTTATTTACTCATTTTTGCCTCCATTCCCAGCCTTTGGCACAGCTGGGACAGGGGCGCAAGCAGTAGTTAGTGGCAATGTCCCACAGACCACAAAACAAAGCGCTGCCTCAAATGTTAATTGTTCCAGGGTGAGAAACCCCTGGTGTAGATGAAATGTTTAAATAGGCAACTTTGCAGTGTAGCTTCCTCACCTTTCAAAGACGGTTAGGGAAAGTGCAGGCAATTAATTTAAAAGAGAGAGTTTCCAAGATCCAGGCATGATGGTACACATTCCTTTAACCCCAGCACTCAGGAGGCAGAAGCAAGTGGATCTCAGTGAGTTCTGCATGACTCAGTGGTCTACATAACTTGTTCCAAGACAATCAAGGCAACATAGAGACAATGGAGGGGGAAGGGGGCGGGGGAGGGGGAGCAGGGGTGAGAAAATGTCCAGACCAGAAATGCCAAAAGAACATTCTCTATTTGAGAACTAGAGATGCTGATTTGCAACCATTGCTTCTTAAAAATTTGAACCTACATCAGCAGCTGTGACTGCATGCACACCAAGCATCCTAGCAAACCAAAATCCCAGGTGGATGGGGGGGGGGGGGAGGGCTTCCGAGGCTCCACCCCTAGCTGAGGAGCTATTGGGGAGAAAGAGCCAGTTTTCTTCATGACTTTGGCTATGGAAAGACTACCCAGGCTCCAGTAGCTGGTCCTAGACCTGTGTAGTTTTTGTTTGTTTGTTCTTTTAAGGGCATAAAATTGTGAAGGGAAAGTCAGGGGAGGAAGGGGAGGTAGAGGAAGAGATGGAGGGAAGAGAACAGGGAGTCGGTGGGGAAAAAAAGCCTTTTAAAAATGAAATAAAAGAAATAGTTATAGACTTTTGAGGCCCACTGAAGTTAAACTTCTGTTGTATGGTGTTTTCCTTAATTTTTAAATGTGCCTTTTAGTAGACTTTCTACAATACTTACACACTGAAGTTTAGGGGTCATTTAAAAATACTTTTAGAAGTCAGAGAAAGATAAAAATAACTCCAAGTTTATCAGTCTTGGTTTTTTTTTTCTTTTTCAAATTCACATGGGAGGCTGAGCCCTTTAAATACATCTTATTGTTCATATTTATAACAACCGGAGGAGATAGTTCTTACTATGTCTATCTTTTTAAAAAGGATTGTAGGCAAGGTAAGCAAAAATTACTCAAAGTCAAAAACAGTTGTTCCAGTAGAGGGCAGTATTCTACATACTTCGCAGCAATCTACAGTTATCTAGAGAGAGGTCACATCTATGTGTGCGCACACATGCACACGTACAGCCAGAGAGGAGTGCTTATATGATCTATATATAAACAAAAATGTTTACCCTTCCAAAAGAAAATTCTGTAGCATTCTTGGACATTTCTCTCCAGCTCCCTTGGGGGCACACTGTGTGAGTATTCACTATGCATAGTTTGTGGACTTGGAAGCTTACTTGACACAAAACAATGCTCTTTGGACGTTAAAGGGAGACCTGACTCAGAGAAGGCCATGCACCTTGCTCACAGCCACATTTCCTGTTGTGCATCTAAGAGACGATGTGTTTCAGAACTGAGCTTGCCTCTGACTACTAAGCATGCGTCTCTTCACCACCTTCCAACAACCTGCTCAGATCAAATAGCTTATAAAATAAAACTTCCAAGGGGCTAACACCATGCTTTCCTGAATGTAAGGTGGGCATTTCTACACGGCCTTCCTCAATCCTGAGAGGTGTGTGTGTGTGTCTAGGACTCCCAGCTGCCTCGATGAGTGGGTAAAACCTCTGGGCAAAGACCAGCTCAGGCCAGGCCACTGGCTCCACTCTACCCTCACACTGGATGACCAAATCTGCCATGGTACTTCAGACCTTAAACCATTGTCAAAGGCTTCAGGTCTGGTTTCCACAAAGAAAACCAACTTGCAGAGCATGTGTTTATGACTCACCATTTGCCAGTCTTTTTCTGCATGGTTTACTCCCAAGAACTGGAAGAAAGAAGCAAATCCTTCATTCAGCCACAAGTCTTCCCACCAGTCCATGGTCACAATATTTCCAAACCACTGAAATGACAGGCAAGGAGGAAGCAGTTAGATGTTTGTTCTTGTGGTAGAGAGCTGTGTAGGAAATTTCACAGCATATTTGTAACTGACAAGGAAGCGGCCAGCATTTGTACCTGACGTTTACTTCCCACTTTATCTTGATTTTGAGACTGTTAAATCCTCCAGTTTATTCCCATATTTTAAGGAATATATAACATTATGGGAAAATCTCTTCTGTGTTCGTTAAAGGCAAAACAGCCTAAGACAGTGGTTCTCAGCCTTCCTCATGCTGTGACCCTTTAACACACGTTGTGGTGATCCCCAACCATAAAATTATTTTTGTTGCTACTTTGAAACAGTAATTTTGCTACTGCTATGAATCATAATGTAAATATTTGTGTTTTCTGATGGTCTAAGGCGACCTGGAGACAGGGCCATTTGATACCCAAAGGGGTCATGACCCACAGGTTGAGAACCACTGGAAAGTTTCTGCACAATTAAGTATTAGTCAACACTAAACCTGGTTTTTACACTGGGTTTTCTGAGTTGGCCTTTTTCCACTTCTTCTTCTTCTTCTTCTTCTTTTTTTTTTTTTTTTTTTTTTTTTTTTTTTTTTTTTGCTTCACTACTGTGAAACAGGTCAGTTTTTAAAAAGCAAGTTGATTTGCTTCAGGCCCCTCTCTCTACCTGATGTACAAGCTCATGGGAGACCACACTGGCCACCCTCTGTTTGTTGGATGAGGCTGATAGCAGGGGGTCATAAAGCAGGTTTGTTTCTCGGTAAGTGATAAGTCCCCAGTTTTCCATGGCACCCGTGCCAAAATCTGGAATAGCGATTTGATCTATGGAAAAAGACAGTCCAGTGAGAAACGCATTCTTTCCACTTGCTCCTAGCGTACCAAATTAAGTTCTTTGGATGACTTTTTTAAGGCTAAAAATAATTGTTCAGAGTGAGAAACAGGAATTATTTGTGCAAACATCTCGTCCTAATGCACCCAACATTCCCACGGAGCAGTTCCTGTAGGCTCCAGATTTCAGTGTGTCATCTTTTTCTCCGTCCTTTCCTCCCTCCCTACCTCCCTCTCTCCTTCCTCCCTCCCTTCTTCCCTCCCTCCCTCCTTTTTTTTTCCTTAGGGATTACATGACTGCTTTTTTTTTTTTATTCTAAGCCTATATAATTTTAGGTCTTTTCTTCTCTGTACAGCACTTCATTTTTACCAGTTTTCTCCATCCCTCGTATGTATATGATCTTGGTCATAAACAGCATCTGAATGGGAGATGCATTGCTCGGGAAAAGAGAAGGAAGTCTTTAGATGAAGAGGACAAAGAAGGACAGAGCTGGTAAGTTCATAGACACAGCGTGCATGTCAGGGACACAGGCGTGGAGACCCGCCATCTCTGATGCTGCCTGACTCTCCACACATCTGAGCCTCTTCTCTCTTCTCTTATCCCTTCCCTTTACCATCTTCTTTTATATAGTAAATAAGTTAGTGAGAGGTGGAATTGACTGGTTTCTCTCTACTTTTTTTTTTTTAATTTTTTTTCCAGATCTAAAAGGTTGTATGCCTCAGGGAGTTCTGTCTTTATTTTCTTTGGATTTTAGACATAACACCCAATAAAAGAAGGCAGTGTTGAGCACTTCTATAGGAAATCTGCAAATACAAAAACGTTGAGGCTCACGCCTTTAATCCCAGTACTCGGGAGGCAGAGGCAAGTGGATCTCTGTGAGTTCGAATCCAGCCTGGTCTACACAGTAAATCCAGGACAGTCAAGGCTACACACAGAAACCCTGTCTCAAAAAACCAAAATAAATAAATAAATAAATAAAAATTTGAAAATAAAAAAAAAAAGAAAAAGAAAACATTGAATAGTGCGAAATACAGCTTCCCTAGCTAGTGGACTATAACCTGAATGTAATTTTTATTACTACTATAATTTAATTGAGGCACAAAATTAAAATAAGATAAATTTCCTTCTAACATACAAGAAAGGGGCCTTTCTGGTCAAAACAAAAATTTTTAAATATTTGTATAAAAGAAAAAACAGTATATACCTTCAGAGAAAAAAAAACAGGAAAAAAATCAAGTTAACAATTTATCATTCTAGGGTTTGGTCATTATGGCATAAAAATATCCCTAAAGACTGGGAAAGTATTTTCCTCTTAGCCAACATTTTTCACAGGATTGGAAAGTATAATTTGCACAAATCCTTCAGCAAATGAAAGCAAATCTCTTCTCTGGTGAATACAGACATTGTAATTAATTAACACCAATTCAATTATCTTTTCATATAAATGAGGCCATCATTTCCAAAGACTCTATCCTACTAACTCTGAAAGTGTCGCAGATGTACAGAAAAGCATACGGTGAAGGAAGAGAAGAGGAGGAGAAAGAGAGGTTGGTGTGGGTTCTGCATCTCAGGTCGCCCGATCACTAACAAGTCAGACAAAGACAATGAGGTCTGTGGCTTCCAGTTCTTGAAACTTTGACTCTGATAAAAAGGTACTTGTCTTTCTGTCTCCTCTAACAAAGGGCCACTGAAGGAAAAAAAAAAAAATGTGTGTACACAGGAAAAGCCCCAGTGCTTTTTGCCTTCCATGAGATTTATTAAGAGGTAGGTACTAGATAAGGAAGTGTATTCTTGATTGCTTCTCTCTCTCTCTCTCCCCTGCCTCCCTCCCTCCTTTTCTCCCTCCCTCCCTCCCTCTATCCCAAGACAAGACTTCTCTATGTAACCCTGGCAATCCTGGAACCTGATCTGTAGACAAGGCTGGCCTGGAGCTCAGAACTGCCTGCCTTCACCACCCAGCCAGTTGGATGGTTCTCCTAATACCTTCCTTACAAGCATCTTCAAGGTTCTTACAATCACAGCTTTATTCAAACCAACCACTCAAGCTTGCTAACAAAGCGTTTCTGCTGCTGCTGGAGCCAGCCTGCCCATACATTTGCACCGTGGCTCTCCTTCTTATGTTTTGTGCTTCTGTCCATATTAAAGAAAAGTCTGGAAGGAGCTTCAGTGTTTTATTCTCAGGGCTGGAGAATCTTGCACAACAAGGGGCAGATTGGAAGCACATGGGCCTCTTACGACATCACTGACCCTTACTATTTTCCAACTTCCTTAGGAGGGCCATGTGTGTAAACTGTTGGATAAGTGCTGATTTTTAAATCAAATGACGGCGTAGGTGGCCCCACTGTGAGCAACCTCTGCAGTGCTGTGTACACACTTTCATCTTGCTTTGCAAATCAAAGGTGATACCTTCACCGTACCAGAGTAGAGAATACCTATTATTTTGAAGGAGCCCAAAATAGATCTTTGAGCTTGTGGTAAACATCAGATATGTAGTACAGCACACACCAAAAAGACTCAGGGACAACCAGCAAGTAATGGTAATGTAATTACACACACTAGGTTAACTTCGGTAAACAAACAAACAAACAAACACCAAGGCAACTTGAAATGAGGAAACAAAAGCATTTTCTCACCCAGTTTAGGAAGAGAATAGTTCATAGCGAAGTAGTCTTCAAAATAATCAAATGTAGCTTTCATTATGTTTGCAGCGTACTCCGCCGTTTCCTTTTGCTCTGGCTGGACGTAAACACTGAGCTAGTAACACAACACAGATATTCAGGGAGGTGAGTCTTCATTCAGTGACACACGTACGCACAGATGATGAGACATGGCATTGGAGGCGCTAGATTTTTATTATTTTTCTTTCCACCTCTACCTCCCTTCCAACTCCCTGACCCTAGGTAGGAGAGAAAGAAGGTTAGAAGGGGCAGGGGATGTAGACCTCTTTAGCCCTAGTTCTGGCCAGTTTCTTTGGGAAAATACCAACCTCAGTCATCAGGATGTCCAGCAGTCCAGCAACAGCAAAACCAACAAATGCAGGAGGACGAACAAGCAGCCTTCTTCCTCCTACATCTGTCTCCTCAAAGCTCCTTCCTCCTTCCCTCTCTCTCCCTGACTCTGGTATTTATACTCTCCAGAGTCCTGAGAATTCCACTAACTCCAGCTGACATAGACTATGCCCTGCTCGAGGCAATTGTCGGCCATGGACAAACGAAAGCAGTCCAATATCCCACACTTGGGATTAAAACAATAACATGGTTACATAACATAACTGAGTTTTTAAAGAAACCAAAACTCCCACTAAATGATATGACTGAAAGAAGGAGGCCTCCAGAGTCGAGGCACCGAGTCTGCGTCTCCAGCACACTTCATAGTAGATTTGCCCCCAGCTGGTTTGTGTGTAGCCCTGGACAAATCACGTCAGGGCTCCAGGACTTGGGTAAAAGGCCATTCAAATGTATTTGTGTGACGTCAGTGATTAGCAACAGCATAAGGCATGGTGACTGGCACAGCATCACAGACATTGAAAGACATTATCACTTTTTTTGTCTTTAAATTTTGTATTGTCTGGAGCAGGAGAGATGGCTTAGCAGTTAAGAGCATCAACTGCTCTTCCAGAGGACCTGGGTTCAATTTGCAGCACCTGCATGCCAGCTCACAACTGTCTCTAAGTCCAGTTCCAGGAGATCTGACACCTTCACACAGACATACATGCAGGCAAAACATCAATGCACATAAAATAAAAATAAATAAATCACTTTTTAAAAACTAAAACAAAAAGAAAAACCTGCACTTTTTTGGTATCTGAAATCTACGTGTCTATTTATCATTCTTTGTACCCATTGACTTGTCTTGTGTCTGTAGTTCCTTGTGAGGAAACAAATTCATTTCATTTTAAGGTGCTTTTGACTACATTTCCCCTTTGTGATACTTTTTCTAAATGGCCCCAGCCATGTCTCTATTTTACTCCCACAGCCTAAAATATGATGATCCAAACTTTTCCCAAGAGGGAGTGAGTAGGCTACATCAATTCTCTGAGTTGCTGGGGAGTTATTTTATGTCCCTGTGACCTAATTTACAAGCCAAAACCGATTGCAGATATTTTTCCCAACTCTATTCATACACTACGTTATTAAAAAAAAAATACTAAGAATCCTTCTAAGCAGATGAATAAATACTGTCCCTAGATGCTAAAATTCGTGCTCAGAAACCTTCTGGTTGTTTAGTAACTTTCTGTGTGTGAAAGAGGGGAAAGAGCTTCAGACTATAGTCCGCTAAATTTGTGAGACAGCCAAATGAAATATGGACACTAACTCTAAGACCCGATCTAAAACCCTCCAGCAAAGGCATGAGATTCAGACACCTTAATAAATTCAAGATCCTTGACCTTTCCAGAGCAGATGATTCAATATTAGAAAAACACCAGGGGTGAGGCGGGGGATAGCAACTCACTTCCTGTACCTGCTGTATTGCTATTGGTGATGTTCGTTTAGGCAACCCCATCCCCCAGCCCCAAGAGCTCCTACAATATGCAAGACAGATACTGAAGGAGTGGCCTTTACATGACCAGCGCTGATTGACTTGCTCCCCATCCTAGCTACGTGACGTCATAAATAGAAGTACACTCCCACCTCAGTCAGTGACCCCTCAACATTCCTACTTGCCAGGAGAGACGAGACGATCCATTTATACTAACTTCTCCTATCCTCTTGGTGAGCAATGACATACCTTCTCCAAGCAATAATGGAACCTAGGGATCCAGCTGGCAGCCACCAAAGCAGAGCTGTGCGAACCCGCCATGAAAAATCAAAGCCAGCGTGGTGGCATTGGCATTGCCCTATTGTCAATGGAAAGGCTCAGAACCTTTCACCTGCCGACACATTAGTGTCATACGACTGGCTCAGTTTTTCTGCCACACTCATTCTCCATCGGACACTTCAGGGAGAGCCGTTCCTCTTGACAGTGCCCTGCTGCCTACATGCCCTGTGCTTCCTGCTGTCTGTCTGGAGAGGGAAGGCAAGTTGGGAAAAAGGAAAAGTCAGAAGATAGTGAACCCTCCGCTTTAGGTGAACTGTCCTTCCTGCCACTGCTTTGCTATTACCCACAGAAGTGGTCTCTTTTTACTGAGCCCAGGGCTTAAGCATCAACTCTACTACCACTGAGCTGTATTCCCCAGCTTGCATAGACTTCTTCCTGGCAGCATCCGTCCCTTTTTTATTTCTCCACATTCCTGTCGGTGACAGCAACAGGAGAGATTGCTGTCGGTGTTCGTTCACTTGGAATCAAAGCAGTTCCTTCCTCAGTTGTTTCTAAGGAAACATCTCCCACCCCGGTCCCCACACATTTGGAACTGGCAGAGTTACAGTAACAACAACTACTATAGTATAGGAGGAATGCAACACATCAGAAAGCAAACTTGGAAACACGCAAACAAAACTGATTTGTCAATGTTGCTTTCTACCAAATATCCTATGCTAGCTAGCCAGTGAGCTCTTAGGGATTCACCTGTCTTTGCCTCCCAAACTCAGGGATTATGAATGTGTGACACCTTGCCCAGACTTTTATGTGGGTCCTAGGAAACCAAACGCAGCGCCTCATGTGTATGCAACACACATTTTGCTGACAGAGCCATCTTCTGGGTATCCCACCCCTGCATAACTTTTAAAAATAATAAAATGAGCTCGTGTCCAAAATAACTGCTTGGGAGATTTTGAAAATCGCCCTTTGCGTGGCACAGTGACAATGGCTGTAGATAAGCACTACTGCCTTAATGAGAAGTCAAAACTGTTCCAATAAGGAGGGGATTTACGGAGCCTTGAAATCTTCCTAAATATTTATTGCTGACTGTGGTGTTTAGGAGGAGTATGCAGAGTCTCTGATGGTCCTGAGCTCTGTTCCCTTCCCTGAGCTGTGGCCTGCATGCAGTGTCTTCTTTTAAGGAAAGAATATAGACATGTAAAAGGGGGAGCTACAGCGAAAAAGCAGCTTATACCATGGTAGCTAATGCTGGAACTTAGAGTGCCTGGAATCTCATGTTCCCCCTGACATGATGGAGGAAAACGGACTCCTCATCTCTCTGGTACCCTCCAAAATAAAAGCCATGGTCTATCTTTAAAAAAAAAAAAAAATCACACAAACCCAACTGAGACAGCCCACAAGATACCTGACCAGTGCATTTCAAAGGTGTGAAAGTTATTTTCTGTGCCCAAACTGCTCCCATGGACATGGAGATGTTCCTACCCATCCCCCACCCCCACCCCCAATGCCTCTGAGAATCATAACCAGCGTCAACTCATGAAGTGATAAAACAGAAGAAAGGCAGGGACTCTCTGTGTACCCAGGGGAGGAAGGGGACATTAGAGTAGAAAGAAGAGTGGCCATTGTGGATGGCTTAGGCTGTTTAAAACAAAACAAAATGCTTAAGCCTACCAAGAAGATTGTTTCCAAGTTGGCACCTGACTGTAAATCTAAGATGGTTAGACATTGGTGACCTGAGATCTGGGAGGAAGCATGAAGAGAAAAGGCCAAGTGATCCATGCCCATTCTCAGCCTCATTATGAAGACAATAAAATGTTCAGGCTGTACTCAATAAACACACACACACACACACACACACACACACACACACACACACACACACGTCATAAAACAGGAGACAGAAAATGCTCCAGACTTAAGGAAACAAGGCTGGACTAAGCCCTGTGCAAATGGAATGTCTACTGGATATTAAAACAAAGCAAGCACAATGGCAGAAAAGCTTCAAAAATCCTAATAAATGGGCTGTTGCTTAGTCAGTAGTGCTGTATAAATATTAATTTCCTAGTCTTAATGAATGCATGATAGTTATATTTGGTGTTGACATCATGGCAAACAAAGTCTTTGTAAGTTATTTCAAAATATGATGTTAAAATATACCCAATTATTAAAACAGCATTTTCTGGTGAGATAATTCCTATGATGGGAAATGCAAAAATTAAAATCCATGACTTAAGCCAGGCATGGTGGTGCATGCCTGTAATCCCAGAATTCAGGGCGACAAAGACAGGCAAATCTCTGTGAGTTTAAGGCCAGCCTGATCTACCTACAAAACAAGTCCTGGACATCCAAGGTTACACAGAGAAACCTTGTCTCAAAACAAAACAAAACAAAAACAAAATCAACAAAACAAAATAAAATCCATGACATAAAACTTAAAACCTGGGCTGGAGAGATGGCTTTGCAGTTAAGAGTACTACTAACTGCTCCACCAAAGGACCCAATTTCAATTTCTAGTCCCAACAGTGTGGCTCACAACCATCTGTAACTCAAGTCCCAGAAGATCCAAAGTTCAGGAGATCTTCTTCTGAGTTCCACATGATTCACAGACAAAACACCCATCCACATAAAATAAAACAATAGTTCAAAGAACTTAAAACATCCCTAAATGTCATCTATTTCTTAAAGCAAACAAACAAAACCAGTATAATGCATAGTCTTTGACAAAGTGTGCTCATGAGAGAAACACTGTCTTAATAGTTACAAAACTACTACAAATCATTCTTCTAACTTCTCCTGCTTTCCCAGAATTGAATAAAAACATAACACTACCGCTTTTCCAGAATTGAATAAAAACATAACACTACTACTCTTCCAAAAAAAAAAATTGTATCCAGAATCAAGTTTTCTGAGCTAAACTTCTCTATTTTTTTTTCATGTATAAGAAAGACACTTCACTTACAGCAGATGGCTGCATTCCTGACCCCTGTGATGACCTGTCTTCTAGTTACAGTAAATAATAGACCTTGGTCTGCTGATAACGGTGGGAAGGGCTTCCCATCATGGGATCAAGTATCTACGCCTCTCCAAGTTTGATGAGAGCATCTCCAGTTCTTGCATTATGTAGTACAAACCAATAGAATGAGTGGAAGGGATTAATGTACCGGAATTAGAGTCTCAGAAACTGTGGATAATAATCATGGCTGTCAGCTCCACTCAGTTTCTATGAAGAATGTGGTGTGCACAGTTATGATCTAGCTCCATCTTTAAGGGTCCAGATGATGCAGTAAATGGTGCTCTGCTGCACCTTCACAGCTCCCAGCATGCAGCCGTGAGGGATAAAATACAAACTGGGAAACTCATAAGACAGAGCAAGGCTTTAACTGATGCACCTCCGTGGAACTTGTGGTAAGAAGCAGTGGATGGAGTTGGAGGTGGCCCACTTGCCAAGTGGGTATAGGGCCCCACCCCTAACCAAGAAGCTCTCTGCAGATGAATCCCCACTGGCAAAAGAAGAATGAGTTTCTCCAGTGGATTGTAACTGGGTGTATCAACCACACCCCAGCGCAGGCCCCATGCCCAGGGGCGGTTGGTCAATATAACAGGAATTCCATGGTGTTTGTTTGTTTGTTTGTTTTGTTAGGTTTTTTTTTTTTTTTTTTTTTTTTGCTTTGGGTGTTTTGTTTTGTGGACTTTTTGTTTCCTTTTTGGGGGTTGGCTTTGTTAGTTTGCTTTTTTTCCCCTCCTTGTTGGTCTTTGGCTAGTTTGTTTTGACTTTTATTTCTCTGTTTTGATTTTGAAAGAGAGAAGATAGATTAGATAGATAGATAGATAGATAGATAGATAGATAGATAGATAGACAGACAGATAGATAGACAGACAGACAGATAGATAGACAGACAGACAGACAGAATAAAGTTGGGAGTAAGAAGATGATGGAGATACTGGGAGGAGGGAACGTAATCAAAATATATTGTATGAAAAAGAATTTAAAACATAATTATTAGATTTGAATTTGAGAAGAAATAAGGGGATTACAGGAGGGGTGAAAGGGAGAAGGCAAGATAGGGGTTAGAGAGAGGAAAGGAAAGGGGAAAATGATGTAGTAACATTTCAACTAAAAGTTTAAAATATTTTTTAAATTGAAGAATGCTCAACAGTCATGCTGTAAAGAATAAAAATTTGTGATAGAAAATAGTAGTATATGAGGGACAATAGGAGATTTTAGGTGGAGAATTGTTTTTCTCTATTTATTTATTTGTTTGTTTTTCCAAACAAGATTTCTCTGTGTCGCCCTGGCTGTCCTAGACTCATTTTGTAGACCAGACTGGCCTCGAACTCACAGAAATCCACTTGCCTGGGATTAAAGGCATGCGCCACCACCACTTGGACTCTTTATTTTTAAAAATATATTTTAGATAAAATATTTTAGAAAAATTCCAGATAAATATCTGTGACTATGGTCCAGGAAAACCCATATGTGGGCAAATCTGTCTGTCAATGGAGGTGAAATGGCCATGTGGCCCCTTATTCATCTCTGTCTGAGAACCACTTGAGATAATAGCAAGAAAGTCAGAGAAATGCAGGACGTTAACGAGCAAGGCAAGGTATCCTTCTTGAGGCTGGACTGACTGCCTAATGTTTATGTCTAACCTTACTAGGGAATTTTTGCAACTCCCTGATTATGACTCATTTTTTAAAATGAGCTATAAGACTTGGGTGTCACATTTCTGTAGGTCCAAGAAGGCTGATTGGTGTTTTGTTTGTTTTTGGTTTTGTTTTTGGTTTTCCGCTTCTCTCTGGAGTGAGTATCACACTGGGAACATCTTCGGGGGGGGGGGGGGGGGCAACATTAGCCTTCAGAGGAGGGGCGAAAGGAAATCTTCGTGAAACATCAGAATGTACATTAGGTGCTTCTGGTCCTCGGGTAAAGTTATGTTCAACTTTTAGGTAGCAGAGGAGGAGGGCAAGGCACCACCCCATCCCCCCCCATCCCCCCCCACCCCCCCACTCCCCCACCTCACCCCCACCCCCCACCCCACCCCCACCCTCGCTTCAGCTCCAGAGTCACCATGCAGGTTTCTAACTAGAGCAGCCAGCCGCCCAGGGAATTTCAGAAGGCTGTTGAGTTCTGCTGGTCTCTTATGAAGTAGGAGACTGAAAAGGATTGGTCATGCCAGAATATCCTTACTCCCCTTCCAAAGGATGGAAGAAAACGCTGCTGATGTAAGACAGAGCATTTTTGCTGTCAGCTTTCACAGGAGAGCCATTTGGGAAGTATTTGCTACTGGTGGGACGTTCTGCAAAACTGTATTTTCTGCTCTATTGTTCCATTCATTTACAGAAACTCCATCCCTAGAGTCTAGCCAGTAGCTGACGCAAGCCATGGTGAATACCTCATGCAGCACGCAGAGCTTCCAGGTGGACAGAGTCACAGGGGAGCCTCCAGGTCACAGCTGCTATTAGAAAGTAACTAAGAGCATAATCTCCTCTGTTGCTCGCTTGGCTGCATTCTGACTCATTAAACTATATGAGAACAGAGGAATTGGCTCAACCTTTCTGCTTTGTCTTTATGTTCTACTCAGAATAGAAAAAAAAAGGGAGGGGGTACGCAGAATGTAATCATATTGTAAAAGCTTAATGTGAAAAACACCTGTACATGACAAAGATAGTTTATTGCAAGTTCTAAAGAAAGCACTCAATAAATATTCCACATTTGCTATGACAGTGGAAGAAAAACATGAACTTGACTAATGCACTCAACTTTATATTAAGCCATAGGCATTTGCACCAAGTAGGCAAAGTACAGTCTAGAAAAAGCAGTTTCCTCTATTGATGCCATTTCCACCAACACTTGGTATTATCCTTAGGAACTGCTGGTGACCTTGATCTCACTGAAAGTCACATCAAAGCAGCATATGTTGAACAACACAGAGTTGAGCTACATCAGTCCTTCTGAAGTGAAAGAAAGGCCATTGTCCGTTCCCCACTCACCGCAACTTCGGTATCGGAAACCCCATTTCAGCATGTCTCAATGTCGACCCCATCAATACCTAAATGCAGACAGCCTTTTCTAGGAGCAAGTTTATGGGAAGTAGAAGCATCTGGCTCTTCCCTTGCAATGGCTGATGATAAGGTGATACTGCTTTCAGAACATTGCATTTCCCAGGAAACTTAGCCAAGCACGTGAGTCCCCACCACTTCCCAGATGGCTCCTCAGCAAAGCATTTGAACTCCTTTGCTTCAAGTTTCTCATTTGTAAAATAGGGTAGTGACCTCTTCCTTATAAATACATACTGAGAAAAGTGCCATATGGATACACACACACATATATATATTATATATATACATACATATTATAGAAAATTGAATTGCTTCCTAAGCAAAACAAGGAATCAGAGAATAGCAAAATGGGGGCTTCCAAAACAAACCAAATTTTTTAAAAGTCTTAAAAACATTTGTTTTTATTATTTTATATGTATGGGTGTTTTGCTTACATGTATGTCTATGCATGTACATGCCTGGTGCCTGAGGTAAACAGAAGAGCACATGATATTTTCTAAAACTAGACTTACAAATGGTTGTAAGCCACCATGTGGGAGCTGGTAATCTAATCCCAGGTCCTCTGGAAAAGCAGCCAGTGCTCTTAACCTCTGAGCCATCTCTCCAGCCCCCAAACTACAACAACAAAAAGTAGGTAAAAATGTTTTTGGTTTTTCCAAAGGAAGTCATTGGGACAGCAAGTTAAATCATCAGGTAAGGGGGATTGGTGCCACTCTGAAGACCTGAGCTCAATGCCCAGATCTTACTTAATAGAATAAGCTCCCACAAGGTGTCCTTTGACCACCATACCGTGTCTATAGCACACACCCACACCCACTAAATAAATAAATGTAAAAAAAAATTAAAGGAAGTTATTGAAACCTTCATTTAAAAAACATATATTGTCATACTTTCAAACTACCTCTGATAGGTTGTTGACATTTGTTTTTGGTGTTCTGTGCCAGTTTGTTGGTTTAAAACTTATATAGTTTGAATTATAGATTTTTCTTTTTGAGTCGGGGTCTCAGGTCTTCACTGCCTAATTTTAATTACATATAGAATAAACTGCTCAGATCCTGGTTGCTTGCAGAACATTCCCCTCCCCACCTATCTCTCCCGAGGATCCTTTCCTAACACATGCCTAGCTTTGTAATGAAGTTGGGTAGGGCCACATAGTGTGACATACTTGTGCTGGTCTATATAGGAGCTAGCTTTGGATTGCCAGTGACATTTCCCTTTAAATTAACTCAAGGCTATGTATATTTCTACCTTCACCTTTGCTGACTGATCATCTGTGTCCTTGCAGTTTGCATTTTTCTATACTGTTCAGTATATCACGGAGCTTCCAGAACCTGCTTGTCTGTTGTATGAAAAACTAGTTTTTTAAAAGCCAGAAAAGTTAATAAAAAAAAATACAGTGGTGGCGAGTGTTTTAAATCTAATAAGACTCACTGGTTTGCCGCTCTTGGATGTCCTCTTTATAGAGGTGAACTGATGTACAGCAAAGCACACCAGGTAGGTGCTCATGGGGACAGACTTCATAAAAACGGTTTTATTCCACTTGTCATCCACTATCTCGACTTTCTGTGGAAAACAAAAGATAAGATCAACCATGAACAAGACCATGAATGAATGGATGCCCCAAGCCACAGTCCCTACCTAGAAGTTCATTTTCAAAATTCAGGGATCAAATGATAAGTGGTGATGTTGAAAAGGCTATAAAGTCACCTTATTTTTTTTTTTTCAACATTCTGGAAGTGACTTAATTACACATTGTATCCGGTTTGCCAGGGAAAAGTACATTTAACCAGCAATATCAACTGTGCAGGAGTTTGTCTTTCTGAAGAAGAAACACACACACACACACACACACACACACAATGCTGACCGTATTTTAAGGGACACACAATCCCGTAATGAAGAATAGGCTGAATCTTGCAGGAAGAAGAATTTAGCAAGCAGCAGCTCGTTTCACTATGTGTATGGTGGAGCTAGCGAGGGTGGGGGGTGGGGGAGAGGGACAGCCATGTGACTAACTAGTGTTGGCTTTTCTTTTCCAACTCCAGCTGCCTAGCTTGAAAACCTCAGGTATGGGCACTAAAGTCAGTGCCCTGGTCACCGCTGTCAGAGAGAATTCCATTGTTTAACACAGCCACTAAATCATTTGGGTTTCTTCATTCACACCAGTTCTGTCATCCTCCTGTCTGTCAATCAACTACCAGCCTTGAGCACCTGCCAAATTTTTGCTCCCGTACCTTAAGCATTTGCACATCTGTATATAACCACTCTCTAGATGGGAGCATTCTTGCCATTTGCGGGTATGTTAATGCTCCAGAGAGAAAAATTACATCATAATAAAAGTCTACTGGTATCAGTTTAGGTCTATCTTTTAACAACTTCAGGAATCATCCTCTGAGACAGTTTCTGGATCTAGCAGAATTAAGGATACATAGTCTTTTTTGGTTGTTTTGGTTTTTTGTTTGTGTGTTTGTTTGTTTTACTTATGAGCAGGGTTTCTCTGTGTAATCTTGGCTGTTCTGGACTTTGTAGACCAAGCTGGCCTCGAACTCACAGCAATTTGCCTGCCTCTGCTACCCTGGGTGCTGGGATTAAAGGAGCATGACACCACACCCAGCTAGGGATATATAGTCTTTTGAGATTCATAGGTCATGAGGAAAGGGAGGTCAATTTGTCTTTTTTTTTTTTTCTGCATCTCCCCTCAGCTGCTCAAAGGCATTCTGATGCTACCCGTACCCTGATCACATATTTTCAATTGACGTGTCAAACTTGAATTTTATAGTTTACCCTTTCTTCTCCAATCTAAACTTCATTTCTCAGGTACTCAAAGAAAATAATTTGATAAATGGATTCATTTTGGAGCTCAGGACATTTCACATTTTTAATCTTTATATATTTATTCTCTTCGTTCGGTTTTCAAGGATCAGTTTACTATTAGAAGGATGGGTTTCACTGATATTTCAGATAGTGAGTCAGAAAAGTGGGAGGTATAAACCCAGGTAGAGAACAATTGGACTGTAGAGTAAGCCTGACTCTTTTATGCCTCAAATGTTTGATGTGAATAATGAATGTTAACTTCAAGGTAATAGTCTTTAGTTAACTAGGCCACCCATTATGAAGAGGAAAGACAGGAAAGAGTCTTGTATTAACAAGTATCCAGGCAGAATTATAGTAGCCTATTATTAATTCTGTGTCTGACAGATTCTTTCACAAGGAACATCTGTGTGCATGGTGTTCCCTGGAGTTGGCTGGTATAGCCAAGAATTGAAGTAATAATTTTTTTAAATAAGTTTTATCTATTTTTAAAAAATAAAGAGGGTTTGTATTGAACTGAAAAGTCTAAGTAGTATGTCTGGCCTGGAAAACTTTAACTATGTCATTTTTTTCATGAATAGTGGTTTGTATAGTTAAACAAAAGCCCCCAACAATCTTTATTTATTATATTCTTTCTTCCTGAAAAATTTCAAGGTGAATTTATTGCTAGACTGTGATGTTATAAGTTGATAATTTCTTAGAGTCAAAGAAAAAAAAGGTTGTTAGGATGTATTCTTAATCTTTAAAATTGATAGACATAACACATTTAGTTTTTGAATTCAGGGTTCCTGTCTATGGGAATTGGGTACTTCAAGTAATACTGAAAACAGAGGATGTGCAGAAACAAAATTTTAAGAATACTTACCTCCGCTGGCATATTTGAAAGTGCTGAGTACTCCTTGGGGTGGATGATGGATATGTTGTAAGTTGCCTTTTTGTTGGGTTCATCAAAACAAGGGAAGGACTTCCGGGCGTCCGTCGGTTCATGGTCGGTGGCAGCTATGCTCCTTAGGAATAAACACAGACACCATGCATGCCGCCCTTTCTCACAATCCCTGTGTTTCTATGCCTACAGAAAATATAGGCAACGTCACTACAACTATTTTACTAACATTGCTTTTCATGAGCTCCATCTTAAAGACTATCTGTGCCTGTCAATGGGTTTTAGAATCCTGAGGGTGCTGTACCCCAAACCACTGAGCAACAGAGAAGCAAGCACAAGCAGACCCAACTGCCCGTTTCTAACTGTGTTGGGAGCTGTGAGCAGATGCATTCTGTCACAGAGCAGAAGGGTGGCTTCTCGCTCCCTCTGGCCCCGTGGCACATTCTTCCTTGCTTATGCTTCACCTAGGACAGAAGTCCTGCTCATTTTCAGGCAATCAGTGCTGATCTGGTGAAGTAAATGTCAACCTGGTCTAAAGCCCCATTTTGAGGGCTGAAGACATGGTTCAGTAGTGGATCACCCACTTGATTTGTGCAAGGCCCTGGGTGCCATCTCCAGCATATGTCTTTACATTAAAAAGATCACTTTTGAGACGACAACAGCACTCCTGATGGCTGTTACTAGGTGTGTACTTGTATTCACTAAATAGCCAATGCTTAACATTTCTAGAATTTAAAAGTAAAAATACTGTATATGTACGTATGTATGTATGTATGTATATGCTGCATCACAAAGAATATTAAGCTCAAAAGCCAGGAGGGGTGTTTCACTCCTCTGATCTCAATACTTGGGGGGCTGAACAAGGAAGATTGCTTTTAGTTTCAAACCAATTTAGGGTACACACAGTCAGATTCTGTCTCAACAACAACAAAAACCCACAAGACAATAAAAACCTCACAAAGTCACACAGGTACATACACATACAGACAGAGAGAGAGAGAGAGAGAGAGACAGAGACAGAGAGACAGAGACAGAGGCAGAGACAGAGACAGAGACAGAAGACAAACCACCCTCATCACAACAAAAAATCTTTTCATTTATTCTAAAGGTACTATTAAAGCCCATTTTCACACACACACACACACATGCACGCACGGGTGCGAGCACTCACACACACACAGCATACTTATACTAATACACATTACAGACATTATGCTGCTCCCAGATGATGAATTCCAAATGCCATTCTCTACTAGCAGGAGCCAAGCCTCCTTAAAAGGGGGGCCGCTTCTAGAGAGCTGGGTATCCAAACTGTGGTGGTGTACACCTTTAATCCCAGAACGTGGGAGGCAGAGGTAGGCAGATTTCTTAGTTCAAGGCCAGCCTGGTTTACATAGTGAGTTCCAGCACAGCCAGGGCTATTACACAGAAAAACATTGTCTCAAAAAACAAATAACAACAAGAAGAGGAAGAAGAGGAAGAGGAAGAAGTCTATAGTGACTCAGATCATCTTGTCACCCCAAGAAAGTAAGAACTACTCAAAGAAATCGTGGAACTGGGTGTGTGGCGCATGCCTTTAATCCCAGCACTCAGTGAGGCAGAGGAAGGCAGGTGAATTGCTGTGAGTTGAAGGCCAGCCTGGTCTACAAAGCAAGTCCATGACAGCCAAAGCTACACAGTGGAACCTTGTCTAAAAAAGAAGAAAGGAAGG